>NW_016107709.1:1483790-1507116 GCF_001604975.1 Cebus imitator
GGGGTTTCACCATGTTGACCAGGATGGTCTCGATCTCTTGACCTCGTGATCCACCCGCCTCGGCCTCCCAAAGTGCTGGGATTACAGGCTTGAGCCACCGCGCCCGGCCTCTTCTAGGGTTTTTATGGTGCTAGGTCTTATGTTTAAATCTTTAATCCATCTGGAGTTAATTTTTGTATAAGGTGTAATGAATAGGCCCAGTTTCAGCTTTCTGCACATGGCTAGCCACTTTTCCCAACACCATTGATTAAACAGGGAATCCTCTCCCCATTGCTTGTTTTTGTTAGGTTTGTCAAAGATCAAATGGTTGTAGGTGTATGGCGTTACTTCCAAGGCCTCTCTTCAGTTCCATTGGTCTGTATCTCTGTTTTGGTACCAGTACCATGCTCTTTTGATTACTGTAGACTTATAGTATACTTTGACATCAGGTAGCATGATGCTTCCAGCTTTGTTCCTTTTGCTTAAGATTGCCTTGGCCAAGCGGGCTCTTTTTTGGTTCCATATGAAGTTTAAGGTGTTTTTTTCCAGTTCTGTGAAGAAGGTCAATGCTAGTTTGATGAGGATAGCATTGAATCTATAAATTACTTTGAGCAGTATGGCCATTTTCACAATATAGATTCTTCGTAACCATGAGCATGGAATGTTTTTCCATCTGTTTGTGTCCTCTCTTATATTGTTGAGCAGTGGTTTGTAGTTCTCCTTGAAGAGGTCCTTCATGTCCTTTGTTAGTTGTATTCCTAGGTATTTTATTCTCTTTGTAGCAATTGTGAATGGGAGTTCGCTCATTATTTGGCTCTCTGTTTGTCTTTTATCAGTGTATAGGAATGCTTGTGATTTTTGCACATTGATTTTGTATCCTGAGACTTTGCTGAAGTTGCTTATACTCTTAAGGAGATTTTGGGCCGAGACAATTGAGTCTTATAAATATGCAACATGTCATATGCAAACAGAGACAATTTGACTTCCTCTTTTCCTAATTGAATACTCTTTATTTCCTTTTCTTGCCTGATCACTCTGGCTAGAACTTCCAATACTACATTGAATAGGAATGGTGAGAGAAGGAACCCTTGTCTAGTGTAAATTTTCAAAGGGAATATAGAGATTACTAAAAACTACTCTATACACATAAACCGGTAAATCCAGAAGAAATGGATAAATTCCTGCACCCTTACACCCTCCAAAGACTAAACCAGGAAGAAGTTGAATCCCTGAATAGACTAATAACAAGGTCTGAAGTTGAGGCAGCAATTAATAGCCTACCAACCAAAAAAAAGTCCAGGTCTAGATGAGTTCATAGCCAAATTCTACCAGACGTACAAAGAGGAGCTGGTACCATTCCTTCTGAAACTATTCCAAACAATACAAGAAGAGGGAATACTCCCTAACTCATTCATGAGACCAGCATCATCCTGATACCAAAACCTGGCAGAGACACAACTAAATAAGAATATTTCAGGCCAATATCCATGATGAACATAGATGCAAAAATCTTCAATAAAATACTGGCAACCTGAATGCAAAAGCACATCACAAAGATTATCCTTCATGATCAAGTAGGCATCATCCTGGGGATGCAAGACTGTTTCAACATACACAAATCTATAAACTTAATCCATCACATAAACAGAACCGAAGACAAAAACCACATGATCATTTCAATAGATGCAGAGAAGGCCTTTGACAAAATTCAGAAGTCCGTTATGCTAAAAACTCTGAATAAACTAGATATCAATGGAACATATCTCAAAATAATGAAAGCTGTTTATGACAAACCCACAGCCAATATCATACTGAATGGGCAGTGTACCTTTTTTTAAAAGTCATGACTCAAAAATTAACTAAGTAGAAAAATCTCTTCTTAAGGGTTTCAATGATGAACAAACCAAATTTTATTGTATGTTTCTTCCTGTTACTGTATTGATTCAAACTCTGCACATCACTGGTATTTTTCTCCCTCTAAAGTGAAATGTCTGTTAGCATGTGCATGATAGAAAGTTCTCTCTCACCTGACATCCTTCAGTTCATTTGATAAAAGTATTTTTCCAATAGCTTGTTCTGGTTTTGTTTGTGAGTGTAATATTTATCACTAACTTGTGGCTGGTATAATAAATCCATTGGCAGTAGTTTGACTTGTACTTGATTTCCTTATAAGGAATGTAAATTCAAATAAATCCATTGTATTTTTGGCTCTTTAGCAAGAAAATTTATCACTTTTGTGCTGGAAAGCATTATTTAGTACTTGTTCTGGAGAGACTCCTACAGATCCCTAGGCTTTGTTTGAAAGTGAAACAAAAACTGTGATGTCTTCAGGCCACTAGTCACCAAGTTTCTTTCTTTTTTTATTTTTATATATTTTTTGAGACAGGGTCTCACTTCCATTGTCCGGGCTGGGGTGCAGTGGCGTGATCATGGCTAACTGCAGCCTCGACTCCCATGCTCAGATGTTTCTCCCACCTCAGCCTCCCAGGTAGCTGGGACTACAGGCATGCTCCACCGTGGCTGGCTAATTTTTTGTATTTTTAGTAGAGATGGGGTTTTGCCATGTTGCCCAGGCTGGTCTTGAACTCCTGGTCTCAAGCAATCCACCAACCTCAGCCTCCCAAAGTGCTGGGATTATAGGCGTGAGCCACAACACCCAGTCTTCTGACCAGATTTCATGGCAGGTAGCTAGGAGCAAATAGATTGATGACTCAATAAGTTAAAAATTTAAATATTCATTATCTTAATTTTCTATTTATAACTTTCCTTTTCTGCTGCTTTTGTGACATCACTCTCATCCTAACACGTACACATTTATAGTCTATATTCACTGTATTGGAGTCCTGTTAATTTCAAAATTTATTGTGTTTTCGTAAGTTGCATTATTTACAGTTCTATTTTCATTACTACTTTTAATTCTTTCCTGACTCATTGAACCATTTTTATTTCTGGGAGATATGATAAAGCATACAACAAAAATGCAGACTTAGTAAATGCAAGTGGCACTCAAAAGACTTAAAAATACATTAGCTGAGATGAACTGAATGTGGTAATGAATGTGAATGATATATGTAGTATTTGTAGAACTCTGACAACCTTTAAAATAATTATGTTCAATAAGACTACTGTAAGATTTCTGGGAAAATAATCCTGTCTTCCAAATTACTGAAAGATATGTAGTCTACACTTTGAAAATCGCTGAGTTAGAGGACCACAGTGCACTGCTGCTATTATGTCTAATCGGTTGGCTGCGTTAGATGTCTTCAGAATGGTTATCTCTTTTGTTTTATAATAATTTATTTCCATGTTTACTATGAGAATTGAAGACTTCATTTGCAATTTGTTTTGTTTGGATGTAAATGGGGAAAATTGTAATGGTACTTAGACTTACAAATTAATTTAAAAAAAAATCTTCGAACCAAAACATTTACTGTCCTTTAGGTTTTTCATTGGTTCTTCATACTCTTTAACTGATTGAGCTATAGATTTGCTTAAATAGAAAAAAAAAAAAGTTCTACTACTAGATGGGGAGTAGGAGGCAATGAGGAAGTCAAGAGGAAGGGGATCTGAAGTACTCCGTCTGAGGCCCATGTAAGTATCTTCTTGAATTCTGTAGGCATTTTAATGCCTACTATTTCCTCTTTTTCTTCCTTTCCTCCTCCTCCAGAAATAAAAAGAAAATAATAAGGAACTTAACATTCACAAAGTTAAACAAGGTACTTTTTTAAAAGTATGGTTTTATTTTCATTTTATTGCCTGGAGCCAGTCTTACAGACCCAGTCTCTGTCTCTCTCTCTTTTACCTATACATTTACTGATTAAGTAGATTGTCAGCTACATTTATAGCAGTCTCTGACAGAGAATAAAGATATGTTTAGAGAATTTCAAGTCATGTTTCCTTTCTCTTTTCTGATGTGTTAGTCTTGTGCTACCATTCTCCCTATTATCTAAGGTCAAAAACCTTATCTTTGATTCTTTCACACTTTTCATATAGTCAGTGTTCCAAAACTTGATCATTCTCTTCTAAGATAGAACCTTCTTTATTTTCTACACTGCTACATTTTGGTCCAGGTGCCCATATGCTGTCTGAGATTACAATGGCTTAGACACATTGATTCTAGGTTCTCCTTCTTCTAATATTCCAGTTTATGCCTTAAAAATTACTTTTATTTGGTATTTGCATTCCTCTTTTATCTGCCTTATGTCCTTAAAGTTTAGGCAGTGTCTGGAACTTAATGCTGCCCTAAGCAATTGTATTTTCTACTATTCTCTAACATGGGAAGGTAACTCTAATTCACTTAGTACTGGTTTTATGCCAGGAAATGTGCTAAGCACTTCATACATATTACAACTTTAAATCCTCAAAACTACCTTGTATAGTTGATATGTCAATGTCCTTTTTAACTGTTCTGAGATTCACGGAAGTTAATAACACTTGTTCAAAATCACAACTAGCATAGGTGGAATAGGAATTTGAATTATTCATTTCTATGATCTCCCAATTCCTTTCTTTTGTAATGTCTAAAATCACTTTTTGTCAGAGTGACTTTTCTTAGTGTCCCATAGCATATCTATTTTTAATATGATAACATTAACATTATAATGTGGCTTGTTCTTCTTGCAATTCTATTTCTGCCTATCCAAATTGTGTCTATATTTAAATACCAACTTAAATTGATTTTTGTCTATATCTCTGAATTACCTTTGTTGTTAATCTTTCTCTGAACTTTTGTAGCTCTTTTAATGTCTTATTCTATTTTCTGTAGTTCATACATGTTAATCTTACATTCTCAACTGGGTAGGAATTCTTCAAGGGCAAAAGCCAAATTTATGCTGCTTCTTTAAATTAAGCTCCATAGGCAGAGAGGGCACAGACCCTAGAAGACTCTAAATGAATCTTCAGTGGCTGATAGATCATGCAGTGAAATTTTTGGAAGATTTGTTCTAGTTTTCAAAAATTTAAATTTAAATCATTTTTGTCTACTTGCATCTTCTCCTATACTAGTTTGTGTTAATAATTAAAAGGTCAATTTAAAGTCTGAACTACTACAGTTAGAATTAATTGCTTGGAGAGCCATTTTTTTTTACTTTAAAATTTCTATTTCATTCAGTTTTTATGATGCTATTAGAATGAGCTGCCTTAATATTTAAATTCTGTGAGTTAATATGATGAAAAATAAAAATGACATCTAGCAAGACTTTCAACTTCCTGACCTGATCTGCCCAGTAACTTATTTTTGAAATATCATCAGACTATGTGACATATTAGAAATAATCTCAAATGCCCTTTGTATAATTAATAAATGTCATCAATAGGGATTAAAAGTTTAGTGGCAAATTGAACCAGCTTTGTTCAGAATAAACTTAAGTAGTTTTGTTACTTTTTTTTTTTTTTTTTTTTTGAGACAGAGTCCCACTCTGTCATCCAAGCTGGAGTGCAGTGGCCCAATCTCAGCTCACTGCAACCTCCACCTCCAGGTTCAAGCAATTGTCCTGCCTCAGCCTCCCAAGTAGCTGGGATTACAGACACATGCCACCACACCCAGCTAATTTTTGTATTTTTAGCAGAGACAAGGTTTCGCCATGTTAGCCAGGCTGATCTTGAACTCAGACCTCAAGTGATCTGCCCACTTCTGCCTCCCAAAATGCTGGGATTACAGGCATGCACTCCCATGCCTGGCAGAAGGATNCTTTTAGTAGAGATGGGGTTTCATCATGTTGGCCAGGCTGATCTTGAACTCCTGACCTCAGGTGATCTGTCCAACTTGGCTTCCTAAAGTGCTGGGATTACAGGTATAGGCCACCGTGCCAGCCTAATTTTGTTACCTTTTTTTTTGTTGTTGTTAATGGAGTCTCGCTGTGTCGCCAGTCACCAGGCTAGAATGCAATGGTGTGAATTTGGCTCACTGCAAACTCCTCCTCCTGGGTTCAAGCAGTCCTCCTGCCTCAGCCTCCCAAGTAGCTGGGACTATAGGTGCTTGCCACCACGCCCAGCTAATTTTTCTATTTTTAAAATAGAGACAGGGTTTCACTTTGTTGGCCAGGATGGTCTCGATCTCTTGACCTCATGATCTGCCCACCTCAGCCTCCCAAGGTGCTGGGATTACAGGCATGTGCCATTGTGCTCAGCTGACTGCTATCCTTTAATTACAGTGAAACATTTTTCATCAGTTTGCTTTGAGGTTAGGTGGATAAATTGACGTAAACTTCCTTTTACCTTATAACTGTTGAATACCCATGTACCTAATAAATATATATAAGTCTAAAAGATTTATTACTTTTTCCTGCTAATTACTAATTTAAATTAATTCTTCAATTCTTTTCAGTTATTCCATAAAGAATGTATAATTTACACTGGGTTTAATCTGATTTTCTAGTCCTATATACCGTTATTTACCATTTTAATTCTAATTGTATTTTTCTGAGTTAAATTAATATTTTTCTGTGTAAACTTAATCTTTTTTCCTTTCTTCTTACTGTCTCACCATAAGATTAGATGAGATGCTTTCAAAGGGATGACTTTGTTTAGAAATGAAAGGTTTAGTTCATAGTGTCCAATATTAACATTTTTCTAGTTTTTAGGGTATTTCTTTGAAACAGATCACTTTGTTTTGGAGTTGGTTTCTATTTTAGCTTAGATTTTAAAAATCATTAAGCAGTAGAAACAGATATGATTAACTTAGGCAAGAAAACTTTTTTGAAGGATACTGAGTGATTCTCAGATTTGAATTAAAAACTAAACAATTAGGTCATAGGAAAGTTGGAAACCAAGGGATTTGGGAGTGCTCAGAGGCATGAGCTAGTAGATGTCACTTTTTGAGGGTTATCATCAGCTAATAACCCCCCTTGCTTTTTCTTTGTTCTCAAAATTTAATTCCAGGGAGAGCAAATAAAAAAAAAAAGAGTTGGATGACTTGCCTCCACCTTTTGTCATTGGTGATGATAGCTTGTGTGTTTGTGTGGTACGGTAGTGCTTAGTATACAGAATTATGTGACTGGCTATCCTGCTGAAACCATGGGACTTTGGAATGAAGTGTAGTTATTTAAATGAATCAAGGAAGGGATTCTGGACATAAAAACAAGAGGTATCCACTAAAGTTATGCTTTTGTTGTCTTATACACATAGATACATACATGTACACAAATCCAGGATGCTTACCCATGTCATGTTGCAGCTATCTTACATACAGCTGCAAACACACTCACCTTATCCCCAGTAGTGGAAACCCAAAGTCCCATGCAGCTACTGCAGCATTTTGTTTGATAACTAGGAAAAGTAAGTTGTAGAGATTAATTTGATTGGAGGGTGGTGGAAGCTAGATTGTAAGAAGTTAGGTGAGATTGGTGAAAAATAAACAAATAGAGATCACAAATTAAATGATCTTTATTAGATGACTTAAAGGTAAAGCAACCTTTAAAGGTAAAGCAAATCATTTTAAAGGTAAAGCAAATCATTTTAAGAGTAAAAAGATGAACTATAAATTATTCTGTAACACCTTATACCAGGACATTTGGCAACCTTATTCTGTACCTGTGGTTGTTTTCTACATTCAGGAAATGGTATATTGTGTTTAATAATTCTTGTTGAGTTATTTTTAAGTATTTTTGAGTAATAGTCACTCATAACTTTTGGTGTCCTAAACTGAATGTTGTCTTTGACATCTATTACAGTGCCAACTGTTTGATAAGATTTTTTTTATTAAGGTAAAAAGTCAGGTTATATCATATACAACAGATAATTAACAATGAAGAGGAAAAATAGAAACCTCAAAATTGGAAGTTTGTATTTTGATATCTTCTGTAGAATATAGGCTTCCTAGTTTGGCGTGGTTAAGATAACTTTGGAGACTCCATATTTTTTAAAACGTATTTGCTTTCTTTTCCTCTATATGTAGTCATGTGTATGGTTATTTTGCTCGTGTGATGTAATGACAGTCTGTTTATTGTGAAACTTTTTTTTTTTTAGCTGACATCTGAAATGTTTGAAGCAGATCTTGAGAAGGCATTGTTGCTAAGTAAATTGGAATATGAAGAACACAAAAAGGTATTTACATACTTATTGACTTTGATATTTTAGAAGTTTAACTGGTGAAAGGTTAAAACCAACCTACTTGAATTTTACATAAAATTTCTTTTATAAAGTTTGTCCAAAAATTCATCACTGTAATAAAATATTACCAAGACATATTTATAATAGGATGTCTTCTTGTTTTGAGAGAGAACAGAAACAATTGGACTAAGCTTTGTCCGGTGACCTGGAATGTTTAGTTAAGGAGTTTTCCCACCCAAGATGAAGGGAAGAGAGAGAATAAAATTCACAAAAATGATTACTTTATTTTTAGTATTATATTTTCTCGGAACCGAGTCTCACTCTGTTGCCCAGGCTGGAGTGCAGTGGCGTGATCTCAGCTCACTGCAATCTCCGCCTCTCAGGTTCAAGAGATTCTCACATCTCAGCCTCTTGAGTAGCTGGGACTAGAGGTGTGAGCTGCCACACCCAGCTAATTTTTGTTTTTTTGTAGAGATGGGATTTCACCATGTTGGCCAGGCTGGACTTGAACTCCTGAGCTCTGCTGATCCACTTACCTCAGCCTCTCAAAGTGCTGGGACTACAGGCATAAACCACTGCGCCTGGTTGATTATTCTCATTTTAAATGAACATAGAAATAAGTGGATTTAAATTTTTAACATGGCTACTACTGCAGGGGCATTTATTAAGAGACCCTCTGCCGGAGATGCACTATAATCACGTAAATAGGCCATTTCTGAAATTTTGGCCTTGAAAACTCAGCATTTGGCACTGAGCTTTGGTAATAGGTTGTGTGTTAAAATGCATTTTATAGCTTGTTATTGTAGGAGCATTTAAGTAAAAAGTGTTGGTTTACAGTTTCTGTATTTAAATTGTGTGAGTATTCATTATCTTAATATCATTTAATATTTTAGTCCTTAACATTTATTGGGATTGTTTTTTGGTTCATAAAATTTGTTTAAGCTGTAATTACTCAGTGGTTGATCATAAATGGCCTCTGGTCATCTTTAAGACTTCTTGGTCATGTTCTTGGACATTAGTGTCTTCATACAAAATGAAAAGAAGCAAATAATTAAAATTCACAGCAGCAACTCAGGAGGCTGAGACAGGAGGATTGCTTGAGTCTAGGAGTTTGAGACTAGCTTGAGTTAACACAGCAAGACCCTATCTCTAAAAATAAATATGTATATATATTTATATATATATTTTAAACTAGCTGGGCATTGTGGTTGGTGTAAGCCTGTAGTCCCACGTACTTGGGAGGCTGAGGTAGGAGAATCCCTTGAGCCCAGGAGTTAAGAGGATGCAGTAAACTATGATCATGCCATTGTACTCCTCCTGCCTTGGCAACAAAGTGAGATCCCATCTTAACAAAAAAATTGATTTTGCTACTTATTTATAGTTCAAGGCAAAAGGAAAAAAGTTGTCAATAAAGTGGGCTACGTATATTATATGTGTTTCTTTTCCATATCCCTCATTCTGTTATGCCAAATGATGAAGAATGAACTGTAACCATTATTGTTACATACACATTTAGACAAAGGAGAAAAATCACAAAAATTGATACAGCTAGTTTTACTATGATTTAATCATTTAAGTGGACTATCAGTTTACACTGGAAAAGTAATCTTGTCTTGCTCAATTAGGAGATAAAATTTATAAAATAGAATATTATCATACAAAGGTGACTTCTTGCTGTTAGATTTATGGATGTATGTCTAGATTCTAAAGCTAGAAGGTTCACCTGTATCCTTAGAGGAGAAGTAGAGTAAATAGTGCTGATAAAATGTCATACTCCCAGCCAGTGTTCTTTGTGCAGTCATAGGTGCAGTACTCAAAATTGGTTTTAGCAGACAATAATGACTAAGAGAAAGGAAGAACTTTTTTTTGTATGCAATAGGTAGTTTGATGTGATTATGTTGCTGTGTAGTAATTGAGATAAAAGTCAATATTCCAATAAAATAACTCCTAATACAATTGTTTTAACCTAAGGATTTTTATAACAGAGAACTAAAGTTTGGGATGGCATTTTCCACTCTGTTCTGTCAGTTATTCATCAAGTATTTATTGAATAGCTAAAATGTGCCCCTTGAGTTTAGTGGAGGGAAACATAGTGTATAGTATTGAGAGATGTATGTTCTCAGTGCAGTGGAAATTCAGAAAAATAGAAGACTTTTGACTGCCTTTGAGCATAAGTTTCAGGAAAGGATTCTCAAAAAAGAGTCTTATTAGGTGTATTAGAAGTTCATGAGATAGACAAGAGGAAAGTAGGCATTCTGAAGGAAGGAGTGGCAAGTATATAATGTGTACCCATGAAAGAATGTAGCATAATTTGAAAAACTGTCATTTAAGGACCTAGAACTTCTGGAGATACAGCCAAAAGGATAGGACATAAATTACCTCATGCACTCAGCAAGGAGATTGGGTTTTATACGTCCATTGGCAGAAAGCTGTTCAATCATTTTAACTTTTAGATTGATTTTGGGTTTTTATTTTAGAAACTCATGTATAACAGTATAGAAGATGGATTGAGGAGCTAAAATTAGAGACTGTTGCAGTATCCAAGCAAAAGAAGATAGGGGGAATGAGAGAATGTACAAGGAAGAGAGAATGTATTTGAGAGATCTTCAGGAGATAAGTTAAACAAGACCTAGTAATTAATTGGCTATAAGGTGTATAGGAGAGTAGGCAGGGATACTCTGAGGTTTCCAACTTAGATTTGTAGATTGTGGCAGCATAACAAGGTACTTCATAAAGGATAGAATGGGGAAGGCAGGGTGGTGAGATGGAAAGTTAGAATACATCTAGTGTGGAGACACTTATTGAACATTGCAGTTCACTTGTCTGTCTGATCAGAAATAGTTTGCTGGCAGAACTTTAAACTTTGAAGAACAGTGGGTATAAAGCATAAAAAAAATAGGTTAAGAGTGGGATAATGTGAACAACAGCTACATTTTTGAAAAGGTCGAGAAAAGAAGCCAGCAAAGGAAACTTAGCAGTAGTTAGAAATATATTAAGAACACCAAGAGATGCTTGAAAATAATAATGTGTTTGTGGATTTGGCAGTAAATAGGAGGTTAACCTTAATTTTAGTGTCAGAGACTGGCAGAAGCCAGATTTCAGTGGGCTGAGGCAGGAAATTGCTGATTATGTTCTTAAATTTGGTCTTGAAAGGAAGAAGGTAGCAATGAGGAGGGGGGTTACAAACTAAGTATCATTTTTTGTTTGTTTTATTTTAATGTTTAAGATGTAAGGATTGAGTAAGTACCTAAAGAGGTATCCCTTTATGCAATTTGGCTGGCCTAAATTTTATTTTTTTATTTGCCTTTTATCTTTAAAAAATAAACTTTAAGAAACATATTATCTATTGATGAGTTTATTTTACAATTTGTAAACTGAACTTAATTATTGTTGGTAATTCTTTTTAGGAGTATGAAAATGCTGAAAATGCTTCAACTCAGTCCAAAGTTATGAATAAAAAAGATAAAAGAAAAAATCATCAGGGAAAAGACAAACCTCTCACGGTATCGCTAAAAGATTTTCATTCGGAAGGTAATATATATACAGTACTGTTATGCTAAAAGAACTATTCTACATCTATTTTATACTTCAGTTGAAAATATCTTTGTAATTTTAAAAAAGTTGTTTATGTATCATGTAGAATGTTAAAAAGTGTAAACCTGTGTCTTAGTTTGTTTTGTACTGCTGTAGAGTACTTGAGACTGGGTTATTTATAATGAATGGAAATTTATTGGCTCACAGTTGTGGAAGCTGGGAAGTCCAATATTAAGATGCCAGCATCTGGTGAGGGCCTTCTTAACAAGTGATCACATGGCAAGAGTGAAAGCAAGAGGGTGGGAGAGCAAGAGGGGGCCAAATTTGCCCTTTTATAACCAGTGCCACCTGTGAGGATGGAGCTCTCATGGACCTAATTACCTATTAAAGATCCCACCTCTTAATATTGTTGCATGGCAATTAAATTTCTTTCTTCTTTTTAAGACAGAGTCTCACTCTGTAGCCCAAGCTGGAGTGCAGTGGCACAGTCGCAGTTCACTGCAACCTCTGCCTCTGGGGCTCAAGCGATTCTTATGCCTCAGCCTTTTGATTAGCTGGGACTACAGGTGCGTGCCACCATGCCCAGCTAATTTTTTGTATTTTTTACAAAATTTTTGTATTTCACCATGTTGACCTGGGTGGTCTCAAACTTCTGAGCTCAGGAGATCCACCAGCCTCAGCCTCCCAAAGTGCTGGAATTACAGGCATGAGCCACTGTGCCCGGCAGCAATTAAATTTCAACATGAGTTTTGGAAGAGACAAAACTGTTTGGAAATAAACTAAAACCATTTGGCATTTTAAAGTAATTTAAAATCAGAAATTTTGACTTCTGACCTCAGGTGATCCTCCCACATCAGCTTCCAAAAGTGCTTTGATTATAGGCTTGAGCCACTATGCCCAGCCCATTTTTATTTTTTATCAAATGGAGAAGACAGAAGGAATTTTACTATCCACTAAACTTTTGAAGACAAACCACAAAGCACATTATTTTTAATGTGGGAAATGCTAAAAATCCTTAGGCTCTGATTATTTTTAATGTGGGAAATGCTAAAAATCCTTAGGCTCTGCTGTACAATATGGTAGCTACTATTCATGTGTGGCAATTTAAATAAAAATTAAAATGAAAATGTAGTTTTTAATTGCATTAGCCATATTTCAAGTGCCCAGTAGCCACATATGACTAGTGGCTTCCATGTTAGTCCAGCTACAGATCATTATTATAATCACAGAAACTTTTATTGAACACTGCTGTGTCTATACCAGTCAGAATAGTTGCTCACCATATGAACAGCTGTTTGTTCATTGACAGAGCATTTTATTTGATTCATATGAATTCAGCCTTAGTACATTGGGCATTGTTTGATGATAAATATTACCATTGCAGTAATTTCAAAAAGAACCTAAATACTGCTTTCAGAAATAAGCCTTTCTTTGAAAATTAGAGAATATGTTTAGAAGATTATATTGTTTTCCTTTGAGGGTCAAGAAGGTTTTTACCCATAGGCTTCCAGTGATTAAGTTGCTTTGCTTTGAGGTTAAAAAAAAAAATACATATTAAAATTTCCAAATTTTGGCCGGGTGAGGTGGCTTATGCCTGTAATCCCAGCACTTTGAGGGACCAAGGCAGGTGGATCCATTTGATGTTAGGAGTTCGAGACCAAAGTGGCCAACATGATGAAACTCTGTCTCTACTAAAAATATAAAAAAATTAGCAGAGCCTGTAATCCCAGCTACTTCGGAGGTTGGGGCAGGAGAATCGCTTGAACCCAGGAGGCGGAGGTTGCAGTGAGCCAACATTGCGCCACTGCACTCCCTCCTGGGACAACAGAGCAAGACTTGTCTTTAAAAAAAAAAATAGGCCAGGTGGCTCACGCCTGTAATCCCAGCACTTTGGGAGGCTGAGGCGGGTGGATCACCTGAGGTCAGGAGTTTGAGACCAGCCTGGCCAACATGGTGAAACCCCATCTCTACTAAATGCAGAAAAATTAACCAGGCATAGTTGTGCATGCCTGTAATCCTAGCTACTCGGGAGACTGAAGCAGGAGAATTGCTTGAACCCAGGAGGTAGAGGTTGCAGTGAGCCAAGATTGTGCCATTGCACTCCAGCCTGGGCAGCAAGACTGAAACTCCACCTAAGGAATCTTTTGGGCCATGTGCAGTGGGCAATACCTATAATCCCATTGATTTGGGAGGCCAAGGCAGGAGGATTGCTTGAGGCTAGGAGCCACAGGCTAGCTACAGTGAGCTATGCACTGTAGTGCATAGCTATGCCACTGCACTCCAGCCTGGGCAACAGCATGAGATCTTGTCTCAAAAAAACGAAGAAATATATTTTATTAAAAACTAGGCAGAAAGATGGAAAGAATGCCTTTTAAAACTCCTGTTTTTCACCGCATGTTCTCACTCATAGGTGGGTGTTGAACAATGAGAACACATGGACACAGGGAGGGGAGCACTACACACTGGGGTCAGTTGTGGGGAAATAGGGGAGGGAGGGTGAGGGGTGGGAAGCTGGGGAGAGATAGCAAGGGGAGAGATGCCAGATGTAGGTGATGGGGAGGAAGGCAGCAAATCACACTGCCACGAGTGTACCTATGCAACAATTTTGCATGTTCTTCACATGTACCCCAAAACCTAAAATGCAATAAAATAAATAAATGGGGAAAAAAAAAAAAAACTCCTGTTTTCTACATTTGATTTCTTTAGTATGTAAATTTATTAGCTCCATTGAGAGAAACATCCGTATGTTATTAAAGAGAAGGTACACAGCTTTTGCACGTCATGATGAACACAGTTGAGGTTCTTTCTTGGGTTCTGACATCACATTGTATGCCAAATAGAACATGCTAGAAGAATGACTGTGTAACTTACCAGGATTTGGTAGTTTGAACTGAAGTTGATGACTTGGCATTTACTGTGTTTATGGACACTATTTTTTTTTTTGACACTATTCTGATCAATAAATTCTTTAGAGAACTGGATCAACTTTTTGATTCTCAGTCGTAAGAAAGTTATATTATTTTTAGTCCTTGAGAATAGAAAACTTCTTTGTACCCAAGAAGCATTGTTAAGTATTAGATATCCTGATCATCTTCAATTTAAATAATACTTGCTCATTATTTGTACTTTATTTATTTATGTCTCTCAGGCTGGAGTGCAGTAGCACGATCTTCTTGGCTCACTGTACCCTCCGCCTCCTGGTTCAAGTGTTTCTCATGCCTCAGTCTCCCAAGTACTTGGGATTACAGGTGTGTGCCACCACACCTAGCTAATTTTTTGTATTTTTAGTAGAGATGGGGTTTCGCCATGTTGTCCAGGCAGGTGTCAAACTCCTGGCCTCAGGTGGTCCACTCGCCTCAGCCTCCCAAAGTGTTGGGATTACGAACATGAGACATCGCCCCTGGACTTATTTGTACTTTAGTTTCAACCTTATACCTGTGTAGATTCCCTTAGTCTGTCCTCATTCTACTGTTGGTAATTTCTTACCAGAAATGCTGTGTTGTTTCTAGGCCAATAATTTGTTTCATCTAGATATATGTGTTATGGGTTATTTTTTGGGTTTATTCTATAAATATATATATCGATTTTTAGGATTTTTTCATAGTACTATCAAATCACTATGATATATGTTTTTAAAATAAAATAGCTAATAGTTTTAAAAGACACAAATTACTATCCTACCTTTGTGTTACACAAAAGCAGTAATCTGAACATTTTTTGTAGTTATAGTACCTATTTGATTTTGGACATCTTTGTGGCCCCTTGACTTGCTCCCCACAACCTCCCAAATTATTTGGAACCAAAAAACTAAATTATGTGAAACTCATATGCTTAAAATGCAGTAATATCCCTCGATATGGGTGGCATTTACTAGGATAATAAGACTTGATCCTTAAGCTGAGTAAATGGGTAATAGTATACTGACTTTTAACATCTTAAACCTAGAAAAGGAAATGAGAATCCTAGAAAACTCTTAAGTGACTTCTGTAACTCCTATTATAATATTGAAATTCTTTCAGTTTTTTTCTTTTATATGTTAAATTCCTTCAATGAAGTCTCATATTTTTTTTTTTTTTCATTTACAGATCACATTAGTAAAAAGACTGAGGTAAGTCTTATTGTAGCCATCTTGTAGAAAACACTGATGATTTTAAGAATAATACTTTAATATTTATCAGTAAGTCTTTTTTGAGACGTAACCATTTAAAGGACAACCCATAGGTTTGTCTTGAGTGAAGCCAGTAATGATTCTGGCATTATATAAGGATATAAAATGCATTATTATAGAAAAGAAATATGATTATTTGCAGGAAGCATAATATCATTTGGCTTATCATCCTAATTTGTGTATATGTGTGAATGAACCAAAGGTTACTTTCTGTGTGCCAAGCTTAAAATCTCAGAGAAAAGTGGTTTAATCTCCCACTCTATATTTTACTTTATTAAAAACTTATCCTGAGAAGATGTCTGATAGTATTTTGGAATTATGGAGATTTGAAATGAACTGTGATTCTTTAGATACACTCATGGGTAAGAATAAACTGATAATACACTCCTCTTGTTAGTGTAGCCTACGCTTCCTGGTGTTGGGGATTTTGGCTTTTTTTGTTCCTGTTATTTAAAGACTGTAGTACAGCCTCTACAAATATTTTAGTTGGGAGATTGTGGTGTTAAAAAAATTCTATTAACACTGAGAAAGATACTAATAAAATATTAAAATTATTTTTTAAGGTTATTTTAAAGTTTCATTCTATTATATATGTGTTCTTATTAGTAATTCTATTGATTAATTTTTTTATGGTCAGATGGTTCTTGATTTCACTTTAGTGTATATATATTCTAAAATAGCTAATAGTTTTAAAAGATATATATATGGTTTCTGACCTTTTTTTTTTTGTGGTTTCAGACATTTGCTTGACAATGGTAGGAATGGTAGGAAAACAAATCCATCTCTTAAAAAAAATCACATCTAAATAATTCTGTATTAATAATTTAGTCTTTAACAACTGTGCATGCAAACACAGAATTGATCTGTTGTTAAAACAGATGGCTGAACTTTTTTTAAGTTATTTGCAAACCATTGTCATCATTTCTTAGATTAAAATTTAAATGACTGCATATATAGACTGAATATTAATTCCATGTTTGAAGGTGGAAAACATACTTTTAGACTGGTTCCAATTTATTTCTGTCCATTGATTTAAGGGATAGTGTTATGCAAATGAGAAAGTAGGTACACATGGTACACACCCTAAGATAATTCTGTAAACTTTCATGCTTGCTTTTTCTTCTTTCCTGATTTGAAAGAAGACAAAAAATGCAAACTGACAAGATCCTATTAATATATTAAAGATGAGTTGTATTTAAAGAAGCTTCTGTATGTAGAATAATATATTTTGTCTTATAATTTTAGAACTGTGTTCTGTCTTGTAAAATAATCTGCCATACAATAAAATTCATTTTGAAGATTTCTAATGATTAAGTTCCACATTTGTAAATACAGTCTAATTATAATTTATTTCTCTTACAACTATATGAAAAAATTGGTTGTAAGAATATGTAATTCACATTACCTTTGTTTTTGTTTTTTAACTTTTAAGTTCAGAGGTACATGTGTAGGTTTGTTACATAGGTAAACTTGCATCATGGTGGTTTGTGATACAGATTATTTCATCACCCATACATTAAGCCTAGTAACCATTTGTTATTTTTCCTGATCATTTCCCTCCTTCCACTCCCCACTCTCTGGTAAGCCCCAGTGTGTGTTATTCCTCTCTATGTGTCCATATGTTCTCATTATTTAGCTCCCACTTATAAGTGAGAACATGCAGTATTTGGTTTTTGTTTCTGCATTAGTTTGTTAAGGATAGTGGCATCGAGCTCCATCCATATCTCTGCAGAGGACACAATCTCATTCTTTTTTATGGCTGCATAGTATTCCATGGTGCATATGTACCACATTTTCTTTATCCAGTCTACCATTGATGGGCATTTAGGTTGATTACATGTCTGCTATTATGAATAGTGCTTCAGTGAACATATACCTGTGCATGTGTCTTTATAATAGAATGATTTATGTTCCTCTGGGTATATACCCAGTAATTGGATTGCTGGGTCAAATAGTATTTCTGTTTTTAGTTCTTTGAGGAATTGCCACACTGCTTTCCAGAATGGTTGAACTAATTTACACTCTTACCAACAGGGTATAGCATTTCTTTTTCTCTGTAACCCTGCCAGTATCTGTTATTTTATTTATTTATTTATTTTTTTTACTTTTTAATAGCCATTCCGACTGGTGTGAGACACATTACCTTTTGATACTTGTTAAAAGTATGCAAAAATTACGTTCATTTCCATCAGAGGTATTACTTTCTGGGACTTAAATATTTAAATGTTACAATGATTATACCATTGCTCTAGAAATTTAGAAGATCTTTTTTTTTCCACAGAGAGTCCAAAAAAGCCTAAAGAAAATTTCAACTTGATCTCTTAAATAAAATACGTTCTTTGCTCTTACAAATGTAGTTTTGTTAACATTGTATGCTGAATGATTGACTTCAGTTGATCTTTAATATGTAACTTAGGCCAGGGTTTTTTTTTTTTTTTTTCCCCCATGGCTAAAGTTCCTAACATCTGTGGAGAATGATATTCTTCTTTTCTACCTCCCCTTAAATCAGGTATTTATTGGATAAAATTCAGGAGGGAAAATATTTTACTTTATTGATGGGTGATTAGATGTACTTGAACTGTATATATATATTACTCTAACTGCTAGTTAAACATGGTCTCAGGTTAATTTCATTGTTCTTTTTTTCTTCTGTCTAAAGTAGGTGCTTGTATATACCTCTTCATAAAATCTCACCAAACATGCCTTTTCAGGACTTTTATTTGATTATGTCTTTTTTTTTTTCTGTTGGATTGAAGTTGTTTTGTTTTTAAATTTTAATTTGTTGCTTTTTATATGCCAGAACTGTTGGAAAGGGCATCTCATAGTTACTCATTTCTCTCTAATCCCACTTTTATCTGGCTTTCCAAACTCCAATCTTTCTAGTATGGTTGTACTTTTAAAAATCTTAGTGATCATTGTATGTCTTTAAGTCTAAACAGTCAAGTCTTCAATATACTTGAATACACTATCATTGGAAGAGTCCCCAAGAAACTTTTAACAGTGGTTGTCAGAGGTGGTGGGGGTGGGGAGATATTGGACAGACAGATAGGAGGAATAGCTTGCTTTTCACAATATAAGCTTCTGAATTTTCTATCGTGTCCATGTACTACTTATGTAAAAATTATATTAAAACCAAAAATTACTTGGTGAAGGAAGGAACCAGGAAACAAACCCAGTCCCATCTGTCTTTACAGCCTACTTCCTTCTTACAGCACTATGCTTCCATGTGTCTACCTTCAGCTGGTTATAAGTGTGGACAAATAATTTATTCACTTTAGGCCCTAGTTATATTATGAAGAGTAATGCTGGATCTATTGATTTCTAAAATTGTGATAAATGATCAAGTGCAATTGAAGTAAACAATAAAAAAATGCTAAAAAATGAACGCTATAGTTAATGCTACCAACACACAGGACAGTAGCAGTAATAATATTAAATTTTTTATTTTGTTTCTTTTTTGTGTTTTTTAGACTATTTCGTTTAAAAAGCAAATAAATTTAATCTAGCTTTAAATAAATCTCACCCAGAATCTGGTTTTACCTAAGTAATTCAACCTATTTTCTATTCTTCTCAATGTGTTTGAGCTTATTCTTGTCACTAAGCCTTTCCTTGTTTGTATGTGTTATATTTGTTAGCTCTTTTTGGTTGTAAGCAACAGAAGCCCAACATAATCAGTATAAACAAAACAGAGATGGTTATTTGGTTCGTATAACCACACCATGGAAGAATAGGGGGAGAGCTGACCTCATAGTCAGCTGACTGGATCCAGGTATTTAGACAGCTTTAAGGTCTGCATTTTACTCCCTACTCTCAGCTGCTATCTGTTCCTTCACTTCAGGCTAGATAACATGATTACTTGGGGATCTCAGGGTTATAGCTTTACAGAATTTCTTATAAACTACTAATTAGCTTTTGAGTTTGATAGATTCAAGTTATTTCTTCTTCTTCTTCTTTTTTTTTTTTTTGAGACAGAGTCACTCTGTGTCATCCTGGCTAGAGTGCAGTGGCGCAATCTTGCCTCACTGCAACTTCCACCTCCTGGGTTCAAGTGATTCTTGTGCCTCAGCTTCCCAAGCTGGGATTACAGACACCCGCCATCATGCCTGGCTAATTTTTGTATTTTTAATACAGACGGGGTTTCACTGGGTTGCCCAGACTGGTCTCAAACTCCTGGCTGCAAGTGACCCACTGGCCTTGGCCTCTCATAGTGATGGGATTTCAGGTGTGAGCCACCACGCCCGACTTAAGTTGTTTTCTTTAAAAAAAGTTTTTTTTCCTTTTAACATCTGCCAAGGCTATGTTATCCATCGAGTTGTGTTCTTGAGGAGATGAGGGAGGTAAGAACATTTCCTAGATGGTGTGATATATTTCCTATCATATCACATCAGGGGTCATAGAATGTCAGGTTATTTTTATGATGTTAAATTGATTACTGGTTCTAAAACCATTCTCTAATAAAAAGAACATGGACTTCTTGGAAAAATGGCTGTATCTCGGGTGATGACAGGGAATATACAAGATGAGCCCAGAGCCAGGCATGGTGGCTGGCATCTGTAATGCCAGCTACTCCAGAGGCTGAGGTGAGAGGAATGCTCAAGGTCAAGAGTTCCAGGCCAGCCTAGGCAACATAGTGACATTTCGTCTCTAAATTTTGTAAACAAAATTAGTCAGGTTCAGTGGTGCACCCCTATAGTCCCAGCTGCTCTGGATGTTGAGGCAGGAGGATCGTTTGAGTGCAGGAATTCCAGGGTGAGCTGTGATTGCACCACTGCACTCTAGCAAGGGCGACAGAGTGAGACCTCATCTCTTTAAAAAAAAAAAAAAAAAAAAAAAAAAAAAAGATTGTTTACTCCTCTGTTGATAGTTTATTTTGCTATGCAGGGGCTCTTTAGTTTAATTAGGTCCCATTTGTTGGTTTTTGTTTTTGTTACAATTGGCTTTTTTCTTTTCTTTTTGGAGACAGACAGGGTCTTGCTCTGTTACCCAAGCGGGAGTGCAGTGGCACAGTCTCAGCTCACTGCAACCTCTGCCTCCCAGGCTCAAGCAGTTCTCCCACCACAGCTTCCTGCATAAACTGTTTCCCAAGGCCAGTGTCTCCATTGGTATCTTAGGTTTTATTCTACGATTCTTATAGTTTGAGGTCTTACATTTAAGTCTTAAATCCATCTTTAGTTCATTTTTGTATATGGTGATAGGTAGGGATCGTTTCAATCTTCTGCATTTGGTTAGCCAGCTTTCCTTGCACTTTTTATTGAATGAGTCCTTTTCCTTATTGCCTATTTTTGTCAACTTTGTCCCCAGTAGTCCTAATTTCTGGCATATAGTAGGTAATGTAAGAGAATGTTTTTGACGAATAAATGTTCTGCCTTCTCACCAGAATTTTCCCTAGACGTTTTTAGTCTGCTTCCCCTGTACATTTTAATGATATTTATAATAGGCATATAGTAGGTTTCATTTCCTCTGCCAGTTGAATTACATTGTTAGGGCGTTTATCAAGCTTTGCATTAAGAATTCTGAGACTGTCGTTGCTCAGCAAGAAAAAGTACAATTTTCAGTTAATTATATTGCCATTTATAAAAGAGGAAGAAGTAGGTACACACTTTACAGTTCTTGCCATCGCTGACAGAGAGTACTTAATTATTGTGTTTGTTACTATTTCATGTATTAGTTGTCTTTCTCAGTACATTGTGAATTTCATGAGAGTAGCCCATGCATAGCATAATATTAATTGTATAGTAAGAGTTTAATAAATACTTAATTATTCCAAGTTAAGTTCAAGAGTTGAGTCCATCAGGTTCATCTTAGGGGTGATAAATAAGTAAACTGAATTTGTATATAATGTCATTCTTAATATAATAGCTCATTGAAAAAGACCTTTTCTTTTTTCTCTCATTTCCAAATTTTATTTTAAGTTCAGGGTACATGTGCAAAATTTGCAGGTTTGTTACATAGGTAAACGTGTGCCATGGCAGTTTGCTGCACAGATCATCCTATCACCTAAGTATTAAGCCCAGCATCCATTAGCTGTGCTTCCTGATGCTCTCCCTTTTCCCACCTCCCACCCTTGCACAGGCCCCAGTGTGTGTCATTTCCCACCCTTGTGTCTGTGTTTCCCGCCCTTGTGTCTGTATGTTCTCATCCGTTTGGTTCCCACTTGTAATTGGAATACATGGTATTTGGTTTTCTGTTCTTGTGTTAAATTTGCTGAGGATATTTCTATATTTATTGCTGTAAAATAAAATCTTACAAGAATATACTGGAACTATTTTATGAAGCAGTAGTCTTAGAGTTATACCTGTACCCCTTAGCAATCACACATGCATTCTTAAGGCCATAATTACTTGGGGAAGTAACACTTGCTCTATCAACTTCTGATGATGTTTATGAGATTCAAATAAAGTAATGTTTGTATACGTGCTTTGCAAAATATAAAGTGTTGTACAAACATTGTTAATGTCATTCATATAGTAAGCACTGGTATACAAATAAATTTTTTTTCAAACACTTTACTTTCTAAGATAATGTGAAGTGAAAAGTGTGAATAATTACTGAACTTTTGGGTCATTTGTCCACAAATACAATTGAGATGGGTAAATTTGTGAATAATGTAGCTCAGGAATGTGGGGCCAGGCGTGGTGGCTCACACCTGTAATCCCAGCACTTTGGGAGGCTGAGGCAGGTGGATCACTGGAGGTCAGGAGTTCAATATCCGCTGGCCAACATGGTGAAACTCCATCTCTACTAAAAAAAAAAAAAAAAAATTAGCCGGGTGTGGTGGCATGCACCTGTAATCTCAGCTACTTGGGAGGCTGCACAAGAATCACTTGAACCTGGGAGGTGGAGGTTGTAGTGAGCAAGATTGAGCCACTGTCTGGGTGGGAGTGAGACTCTGTCTCAAAAAAAAAAAAAAAAAAAAAAGAATGAGGGAAACATTTTCTTTTTTTTATTATTTATTTATTTTTTATATATTACATTTTCGGTTTTGGGGTACATGTGAAGAACATGCAAGATTGTTGCATAGGTACACATGAGGCAGTGTGATTTGCTGCCTTCCTCCCCTTCACCTATATCTGGCATTTCTCCCCATGCTTTCTCTCCCCAACTCCCCATCCCCACTGTCCCTCCCCTATTTCTCCCCAACAGACCCCAGTGTGTAGTGCTCCCCTCCCTGTGTCCATGTGTTCTCATTGATCAACATGCGGTGAGAACATGCGGTGTTTGATTTTCTGCTCTTGTGTCAGTTTGCTGAGAGTGATGGTTTCCAGGTTCATCCATGTCCCTACAAAGGACACGAACTCATTGTTTTTGATGGCTGCCTAATATTCCATGGTGTATATGTGCCACATTTTTCCCTTTCCAGTCTGTCATCGATGGGCATTTGGGTTGGTTCCAGGTCTTTGCTATTGTAAACTGTGCTGCAGTGAACATTTGTGTGCATGTGTCTTTATAATCCTTTGGATATATACCCAGTAATGGGATTGCTGAGTCAAATGGAATTTCTATTTCTAGGTCCTTGAGGAATCGCCACACTGTCTTCCACAATGGTTGAACTAATTTACACTCCCACCAAAAGTGTAAAATTGTTCCTATTTCTCC
>NW_016107709.1:1508901-1518953 GCF_001604975.1 Cebus imitator
CTGTGAACCCATCTGGACCTGGGCTTTTTTTGGGTGGTAGGCTCTTAATTGCTGCCTCAACTTCAGACCTTGTTATTGGTCTATTCAGGGTTTCGACTTCTTCCTGGTTTAGGCTTGGGAGGAGACAAGTGTCCAGGAATTTATCCATTTCTTCCAGGTTTACTAGTTTATGTGCATCGAGTTGTTTGTAATAATCTCTGATGATGATTTGAATTTCTGTGGAATCTGTGGTGATATCGAGAGGAACATTTTCTTCAGTCTCTTTGTAACAGGATGTTGAAGAGGAAATGCTCTTTTTCTTGGAGAATGTAAAATTTCTAATATGTAATTGGATAGACAGTGATAAAATCGTATCTTAAAAAAATCTATTGGCATGTAGAATTTATACAAAAATTATTTTAAAGTGTAATGTAAGGTCGGGCACAGTGGGTCACGCCTGTAATCCTAGCACTTTGGGAGTCTGAGGCAGGCAGATCACCTGAGATCAGGAGTTCGAGACCAGCCTGGCCAACATGGTGAAACACCATCTCTACTAAAAATACAAAATTAGCTGGACGTGGTGGCACATGCCTGTAATCCCAGCTACTCAGAAGGCTGAGGTGGGAGAATTGCTTGAACCCAGCAGGTGGAGGTTGCTATGAGCCGAGATCATGTCATTGCATTTCAGTCTGGGCGATAAGAGTGAAACTCTGTCTCAAAAAATTTTAAAAAAGCAATGTAAAAGATTGAGCAACAAAAGCTATATTAATCAAGACAGTGTGGTACTGGCAGAACAAACATTTATAGGTTGACAGAATAGGATTAAGAGTTCAGAAACAAACTATTGATTTTGGACAGGAGTCCCAACACACTTCAGTGAGTGAAAGAATAGTCTTCTCGATACAGGATGCTGGATATCATCATGCAGAAGGGCGAATTTTGACCCCTTCACACTATGTTCAAAAATTAACTAAAAATGAATCACAGAACTAAACATAGGAGGTGAATCTATAAAACTTAGAAGAAAATATAGGAGTAAATTTTTGTGACCTTGAGTTAGGCAGTGGTTTCATAAATTGGACTTCATCAAATTTAAAAACTTATGCGATACAAAGGACACTATCAAGAATATGTCAAGACAACTCACAAAATGGGAGTAAATGTTTGCAAATCATATTGAATAAGATATAGACATATAGAATGTATAAACAGCTCTTATAACCCAAAAATTAAAAACAACCCCAGTTAAGAAATCGGCAAAGGATTGAGAAGACATTTCTTCAAAAAGACATACAAAAGGATGTTCAGCACCATTTGCTGTCAGGGAAATGCAGCTGAAAACCACAATGAGATACCACTTAACACCCACTGGCTATCATGAAAAAGGCAGATAATAATGTTGATGAGAATGTGGAGAAATTGGAACCCACTTAGACTGCTGATGGTGGGCTGCTTTGGAAAATTATCTAGCAGTATCTCAAAAGGTTAAACATAGAGTCACCAGCAGTTCTGCTCTTAGTTATATACCCAAGAGAATTGAAAATAAGTCCACATAAAGTTTTGTGCATGAATATTATAGCAGCATAATTCATAATAGCCAGAGAGTAGCAATAACCCAAATGTCTATCAACCAACGAATGGAGAAGTAAAATGTAGAGTGGGATATTGTTTGGCAATAAAAAGGAATGAAGTACTGATATAAGCAATAACGTGGATGAATCTTGAAAATATTTTGCTAAGTCAGAGAAGGCAGTCAAAGATTCACATATTGGATGACTGCGTATATACAAAATATACAGAATAGGCAAATCTATAGAGGCAGTAAATAGTGTTGCCTGGGGTGGGCGGCAGGTATTAGGAGGAAATGGGGAGTGACTGCTAATGGGTACAGTTTCTTTTTGGGGTGATGGAAATGTCATACAGTTGACTGGAGTGATGGTTGTACAACTCTGAATGTATTTTAAAAACCACTGTCTTGTACACATTAAATAGGTGAGTTGTATAGTATATAAATAACAAATTTAAAAAGCAATATCTAAATCAAAAAATGAAGTAAGAAAGGAAATTTGCAAATGTGTCTCTACTGTTTATCTTCTGGAGATAGAGAAGGATCAAGTGGTTGATTGTCTCTTAGCTGTCTTTTTATCCTTTTAGTGGATGATTAGATGTATTAAATGCATATGCTTAAATCGTAATTCATTTTTGACAGGAATTGAGTTCTTCTCAGACTTTATCACATGATGGAGGATTCTTCAATAGACTGGAAGATGATGTTCATAAAATTCTTATTAGAGAAAAACGAAGAGAACAACTTACAGAATATAATGGAACAGATAATTGTACAACCCATGAACACACCCAGGCATGTAAAGTAGAAAAATTCTCTTAAAATCACAGTGAAATTGAAATGTAATTTTTATTTCTTAAGCAGTAGAACCAAATTATGATTGTATAAAGTAGTAGTTTTAGGATATGATGGTAATTATCATGCAAAGATATTTATATTAAAAAGTATGGCATATGCTAATAACTATAAGAACTAGTTCATTCATTGATGACTATTTGCTGAGCATGTACCATAAGCTGTGTACTATTTGGCACTCGTGCAAGGGAGTGGAAACACGAAGATGGATAAGACCTTTCTTTGCTTAGATACTCAGAGTCGTGGGGATATAGAGAGGTAGACCTGTAAAAGGATCATCATTCAGCAAAAATGAAGACTTTAAGGGAGATATGAACAATAAAAAAGAGGTTTTGAATAGCAAAGGTAATTGATCACTGCTTGGGTGAATTGTGATGCATATAAAAAAGTGACATTTGGGATGGATTATGAATAATGAGGAACTGTATAAACTGAGAAATAGAGAAAGACTTTGGGTCTAAGGGAACTGCAAGAACAGACGTCCTGAATTATAAAAGGCCCTAGACTGAATGTTTAGGAAACTGAAAAATTCTGCAGCTAAGAAGTTTATGGTTAGCAAGTGTGGATGACATGACTGGAGAAATAGATGGGATTTATGTCATAAATGTCTTTTCTGTGAAACTAAGAAGTTAGAATTTTATCCTATACAGCAGGGCAAGCCGTAGCCCATGAGTTAAATCTGGTCAGTGGTCTGTTGTTATAAGGACTATAAGCTAAGAATGGTATTCACGTTTTCAAAATACTATTTAAAAACAGAACAGAGTCTGGCATGGTGGCTCATGTCTTTAATCCCAGCAACTTGGGAGGGTGAAGTGGGTAGATCACTTGAGGCCAGGAGTTCAAGACCAACCTGGCCAACACGGCAAAACCTCATCTCTACTAAAAATACAAAAATTAGCCAAGCATGGTGGCACATGCCAATAATCTCAGCTGCTTGGTAGGCTGAGGCACGAGAATTGCTTGAACCCAGGAGGTGGGGTTGCAGTGAGTCAGGATCATGCCATTGCATTCCAGCATGGGTGACAGAGCGAGACTCTATTTGAAAATTAAATAAATAAATGATTTTTAAAATTAAAAAAGGAAAGAGAATATGACTGAATGCTGTGGCTCATGTCTGTAATCCTAGCACTTTGGGAGGCTGAGGCCGGCAGATCACTTGAGGTTAGAGTTCAAGATCAGCCTGGCCAACATGGTGAAACCCTGTTTCTACTAAAAATAAAATAACCGGGTATTGTGGTGGGCACCTATAATCCCAGGTACTCAGGAAGCTGAGGCAGGAGAATCACTTGAACCTAGGAGGCAGAAATTGCAGTGAGCCAAGATTGCACCACTGCACTCCAGCCTGGGGGACAGGGCAAGACTGTCTCAAAAAAAAAAAAATTATGTGACAGAGACTGCATAAAACCCATAAAAAAGCCTAAGATGTTTGTTGTTGGGACCCTTACAGAAAAATTTTGTGAGCCTCTGCTACAGACCAGTATTATCCAAAATATTATCTGAGGGAGAAAAAGATGCTTTCTCTTCTTCTACCCCAGTCCTGGATATATGAGACCAGGAAGAGTGTGACCTACTCCAAGACCCTCTCTGCCACATTTTAAATTCATCACACAGAGAAAGTGTGTTACCTGTCAGACCTCTGTGTCTGCATTTATTTTTCTCATCATAACCACTAGTCTCTTACTGCATCTTAACTATGAACTTGTTCTTTACCCTATATTGACCTCCAATCCATCAGTTCTCCCAGCTTGAAACTTGTAGTAATTTCAGTAATGTCCCCATGAACACTTTACCCTTATCTTCTTTAATTTTCTGTGATGCCCTTCTTGCCAGTATGGAGCATTGGCTCATAATATTGTCTACCTTGCCTATTTTAATTCTCCGGCCACCAGGTGTTTAAAAAGTATTTTTTAAAACACTGCTAATGTTCTCATCTGAAAATCAATGCTATGTAACTTTTGCCATAGTCTCATTTCTACTTAGCAGTTCTCTGGTCTTTCTAACTTTGACAGATTCCTATAGTAGCCACTACAAATTCGAAGAATCTGGTTCCCATCTGTTTCCATCTTTTCCTCTCTTCAGTGGATGTTATCTCTTTGTTTACTACAAAGGCTGGTAAATTCAGTCATACAGCAAATTAACACAGTCTATTAATATTTGTGTTATATGGTATACAAGGAAAGTTAAAAATAACTTTTTACTCTAATGCAGCAATAAGATTTGTATATAAATAACACTATTTCTTATGGAAAATCTATTTTCAACTTAGTAGTGGGGAATCCTTGCCTACCCTGATGTACTCATGAGGTTCTTTCTGACATTAAATTAAATTTAATGTTTTCCTATCATTCCTTGACTTCCAAATTTTATGTACAATGCGAGCATATTAGTCTGTTCTCATGCTGCTATGAAGAAATACCCAAGTCTGGGTAATTTATAAAGGAAAGAGGTTTAATTGACTTACAGTTGCATATGGCTGGGGAGGCCTCAGGAAACTTATAGTTGTTGTAGAAAGCACCTCTTCACAGGGTGGCAGAAGAGAGAATGAGTGCTGAGTCCATTAGATCTTGTGAGTACTCACTATCACAAGAAAAGTATGGGGGAAACTCTCTCATAATTCAGTTATCTCCACTTGGTCCTGCCCTTGACACATGGGAATTATTACAAGTCAAGATGAGACTGGGGTGAGGACAAGTCAAACCATATCATTCTTCCCCTGGCCCCTCCTGAGTCTCATGTCCTCACATTTCAAAACACAATCATGCCTTCTCAACAGTCTCCCAAAGTTAACTCATTCCAGATTAACCCAAAAGTCCAAGTCCAAAGTTTCATCTGAGACAAGGCAAGTCTCTTCCACCTCTGAGCCTATAAAGTCAAAAGCAAGGTAGTTACTTCCTAGATACAATGGGGGTACAGGCATTGGGCAAATATACCCATTCCAAATGGGAGAAATTGGCCAAAATAGAGGGGCTATAGGCTCCCATGCAAGTCTGAAATCCAATAGAGTAGTTATTAAACCTTAAAGTTCTGAAATGATTTCCTTTGACTACATGTCTCACATCCAGGTCTTGCTGATGCAAGAGATGGGCTCCCACAGCCTTGGGCAGCTCTGCCTCTGTGGCTTTGCAGGGTATAGCCCCCACCTACTGTCTGCTTTCATGGCTGGCGTTGAGTGTCTGTGGCTTTTCTGGTGCAAACTGGGTGGATCTATGATTCTGGGATCTGGAGGACAGTGGGTCTCTTCCCATACCTCTGCTAGGCAGTGCCCCAGTAGGGACTCTGTGTGGGGGCTCCAACCCCACATTTCCCTTCTGCACTGCCCTAGCAGAGGTTCTCCATGAGGGCTCTGCCCCCATAGCATACCTCTACCTGGACATCCAGGCGTTTCCATACATCCTCTGAAATATAGGCGGAGGTTCCCAAACTTCAGTTCTTCTCTTCTGTGCACCCACAGGACCAACATCATGTAGAAGCTGCCAAGGCTTGGGGCTTGCACCCTCTGAAGCAAAGGCCTGAGCTGTACCTTTGTCCCATTTAGCGGTGGCTGGAGCAGCTGAGACACAGGGCACCAAGGCTGCACCCAGCAGAGGGGCCCTGGACCCAGCCCAGAAAACCAATTTTCCCTCTTAGGCTTCCAGGCCTATGATAGGAGGGGCTGCTGTGAAGGTCTCTGATGTGTCTTGGAGACATTTTCCCATTGTCTTGGTGATTAGCGTTTGGCACCTCCTTATTTGTACAGTAGACTTGAATTTCTACCCAGAAAGTGAGTTTTTCTTTTCTACTGCATTGTCAGGCTGCAAATTTTTCAAACTTTTATACCCTGTCACCTCTTGAATTCTTTGCTGCTTAGAAATTTCTTTTGACAGATACCCTAAATCATTTATCTGAAGCTCAGAGTTCCACAGATCTCTAGGGCAGCGGCAAAAAGCCACCAGTTTCTTTGCTAAAGCATAGCAAGAGTAATGTTTACTCCAGTTCCCAACAAGTTCCTCGTCTCCATCTGAGACCACCTCAACCTGGACTTCCTTGTCCATATCATTATCAGCATTTTGGTCAAAGCCATTCAACAAGTCTCTAGGAAGTTCCAAATTTTTCCACATTCTCCTGTCTTCTGAGCCCTCCAAGTCTTTAGGAAGTTCCAAAATTTTCCACATTTTCCTGTCTTCTGAGCCCTCCAAAGTGTTTCAACCTCTACCTGTTACCCAGTTCCAAAGTCTCATCCACATTTTCAGGTATCTTTTTAGCAGCCCCCGACTCTCTGTGGTACCAATTTACTGTATTAGTCTGTTCATACATTACTATAAAGAAATGCCTGAGATTGGATAATTTATAAGAAAAGAGATTTACTTGACTCACAGTTTTGAATGGTTAGGGAGACCTCAGGAGACTTAAAGTTATGGTGGAAGGCACCTCTTCACAGGGTCACATGAGAGAGAATGAGTGCCGAGCAAACAGGGGAAGCCCCTTATAAAACCATCAGCTCTTGTGAGAACAGTGTGGGAGAAACTGCCTCTGTGATTCAGTTATCTCCACCTGGTCCCACCTTGACACGTGGAGATTATTACAATTCAAAATGAGATTTGGGTGGGGACACAGCCAAACCGTATCACCAAGCAACCATGTTAATTAACATTTATGGTTAGCATATTCACTTCTTCCTTTTTCATTGGTTATGATTTTCCTTTTTCATTATGATTTTCCCCTTTGTAGTTCATATCTTCTTATGTTTTAAAGCCACCTGAGATCATTTTTGGATAGAAGAAATCATATTTGTATATTTCAGCAAATACTTAGGTTCCTCAGGGCCTTTATAAAACAAAGTTGTGTATATACAAGTTTAATTAAATAATTAGGCAGCAGTATGATATAATAAAACTGAAGTGACAGTATGACAGTATGACATACTGGAAAGAAAACAGACTTTGAAATAAAACAGTTTTATCAGTTGTATTGCATTGGAATGAAATTACCTACCTTTCTTACACTATTAGGAAAGTTATAGATTATGATTTAAAATGTTTAGCAGAACATGTTTTACATAGTGTGCACTTAATAGTTGTTCTTTGTACAAGCAAATAATGGTAAGCCCCCCAAAAGATACACTGTTAAAATGCTACAGTAATTTACAGGAAGGGGGATCAGAGAAGGCTCTGTGAGGAGAAAATAGCATTTGAATTAGGAACAGAGTAGAATTTGGGTTTTCTTTGCTTTTTTCTTTTTAATTTAAATTTAAATTTTTGTGAGTACATAGTAGGTATATTTATTTATGGGTTCCAGGAGACATTTTGATACAGGCATGCGGTGCTTTACATAATCATATCTTGTAAGCATTTATCCTTTATGTTACAAACAATCCAATTATACCCTTTTCGTTATTTTATTTAATTTTGAGACAGAGTCTCACTCTGTTGCCCAGGATAGAGTGTGGTGGCACAATATCGGCTCACTGCACCCTCTGCTGCCCGGGTTCAAGCAATTCTCCTGTCTCAGCCTCCTGAGTAGCTGGGATTACAAGCACCTGCCATTGCAACCGACTAATGTTTGTATTTTTAGTAGAGATGGGATTTCACCATCTTGATCAAGCTGGTCTTGAACTCCTGACCTTGTGATCCACCCACCTCGGCCTCCCAAAGTGCTGGGATTACAGGCTTGCCACCGCATCTGGCCATCTTTGGTTATTTTTAAATGTACAGTTAAATTATTATTGACTATAGTCACCCTGTTTTGCTATCAAATACTAGGTCTTATTCATTCTTTCTAATTTTTTTGTACCCATTAACTATCCTCACCTCCTGCCCACCCCCTCACTGCCTTTCCCAGCATCTGGTAACCATCCTTCTACTTTGTAACTTCATGAGTTCAGTTGTTTTAAATTTTGGATCTCACAAATAAGTGACAATATGTGATGTTTGCCTTTCTGTGCCTGGCTTATTTCACTTAGCATAATGACCTCCAGTTCCACCCATGTTGTTGCAAGTAACAAAATTTTTTTTTATGGATGAAGAATACTCCTATGTATAAATACACGTTTTCTGTATTCATTCATCTGTTGATGTACTCTTAGGTTGCTTCCAAATCTTGGCTGTTAATAAACAGTGCTGTGATAAACATGGGAGTGCAGATATCTCTTCAGTATAGCGATTTCCCTTTCTTTTGGGTATATACTGAGCAGTAGGATTGCTGGATCATATAGCAGCTCCATTTTTATTTGATTTTTGTATATGGCAAGAGATAGGTGTCTAGTTTCATTCTTCTGCATATGGATATCCAGTTTTCCCAGTGCCATTTATTGAAGAGACTGTCTTTTCCCCAGTGTATGTTCTTGGCACCTTTGCCAAAAGTGAGTTCACTGTAGGTGTGTGGATTTGTTTCTGGGTCTCTATTCTGTTCCATTGGTCTATGTGTGTGTTTTTATGCCAGTACCATGTTGTTTTGGTTACTATACCTCTGTAGTATAATTTGAAGCCAGGTAAAGTGATTCCTTCAGTTTTGTTCTTTTTGCCTAAGATATCTTTGGCTATTCTATGTCTTTTGTGGTTTCATGTATATTTTAGGATTTTTTTTTTCTATTTCTGTGAAGAATATCATTGGTATTTTCATAGGGATTGCATTGAATCTGTAGATTTGGGTGGCATGGACATTTTAACAATATTCATTCTTCCAACTCATGAACATGGAATATATTTCCATTTTGTTGTCTCTTCTTTAGTTTCTTTCATCAGTGTTTTATAGTTTTCATTATAGAGATCTTGTTTGCATAATTCTTAGGTATTTACTTGTATTTATGGATACTATAAATGGGATTACTTTTTTAATTTTTTTCAGATTGTTCACTGTTGGTATATAGAAATGCTACTGCTTTTTAAGGTTGACTTTGTATCCTGCAACTTTACTGAATTTATCTGTTCTAATAGTTTTTTTGTGGTGTCTTTAGGTTTTTCCAAATATAAAGTTATAACATCTGCAAACAAGGATAATTTGACTTCTTTCTTTCCAATTTAGATGCCCTTTCTTTCTTTCTCTTGTCTGATTGCTCTCACTAGTACTTCCAGTACTGTGCTGAATAATGTCCTCTTCTAGATCTTAGAGGAAAGGCTTTCAGTTTTTCCCTATCCAGTATGATACTTGCTGTGGGTTTATTTTATATGGCTTTTATTATGTTGAGATATATTCCTCCTATGCCCAGTTTTTTGAAGGTTTTTTATCATGAAGGGATGTTGAATTTTATCAAATGCTTTTTTCAGCATCAATTGAAATGATCATGTGGTTTTTGTCCTTCATTCTGTTGATATGATGTATCACATTGATTGATTTACATATGTTGAACCAGCTTTGCATTCCTGGGATAAATCCCACTTGGTTAAAATGAATGATCTTTTTAATGCGTTGTTGAATTCAGTAATTTTTCCTCGGGATTTTTCACATCAATATCATCAGAGATTTCTAGTCTTCTTTTTTCAATGTTTCTTTGTCTGATTTTGGTATCAGGGTAATACTGGCCTCATAGAAGGAGTTTGGAAGTATTTCCTCCTCTTTTTTCAGAATAGTTTGAGTGGGATTGGTATTAACTCCTTAAGTGTCTGGTAGAATCCAGCAGTGAAACCATTGGTCCTGGGCTTTTCTTCATTGGAAGACTTTTTATTATGACTTAAAT
>NW_016107709.1:1519109-1550832 GCF_001604975.1 Cebus imitator
CTCCTGGGTTCAGGCAATTCTCCTGCCTCAGCCTCTTGAGTAGCTGGGATTACAGGCACGTGCCACCATGCCCAGTTGATTTTTTGTATTTTTAATAGAGACAGGGTTTCACAATGTTGACCAGGATGGTCTCGATCTCTTGACCTCGTGATCCACCCGCCTCAGCCTCCCAAAGTGCTGGGATTACAGGTGTGAGCCACCGCGCCCGGCCATGACTTAAATCTTGTTACTTATTATCAGTCTATTCAGATTTTAGATTTCTTCATGGTTCAATCTTGGTAAGTTGTATGTGTCTAGGAATTTTTCCATTTCCTCTAGATCTTACAATTTATTGGCATATAGCTCCTCATAGTAGCCATTAATGATCCTTTTCATGTCTGTAGTATTAGTTGTAATGTCTTTTTTTAAATCTCTGTTTTTTTGGGTCTTTTTCTTAGTGTGATTAATGGTTTGTCAATTTTGTTTAATTTTTTAAATCTTGTTTTTTAATTTTTTAATTTTTTGTTTATTTTTTTCTTTTCAGTTTTGTTTAACTTTTCAAAAAAATCAACCTCTGTGTTGCTTTCTTCATTTCAGTTTTATTTATTTCTTTTGTATTGCTTTCTTCATTTCAGTTTCATTTCTTTCTGCTCTGATGTTCATTATTTCTTCTAATTTTGTGTTTGGTTTGCTCTTGCTTTTCTAGTTCTTTAACATTAATTTTTAGGTTGTTTATTTGAAGTTTTTCTTCTTTTTTCATGTAGGCCCTTATAGCTATAAATTTTCCTCTTAGCCTTCACTGTATCCCATGGCTTTTGGTGTGTTGTTTCTATTATCATTTGTTTCAAGAAATTTGTCAGTTTCCTTCTTAATTTCTTTATTGACCCACTGATCATTTAGGAGCATATTGTTTAATTTCCATGTTATTTGTATAGTTTCTGAAATTCCATTTGCCCTTGATTTGTACTTTTATTTTATTGTTGTCAGAAAAAATGCTTGATAGTATTTCAATTTTTTGAATGTTTTAGGACTTGTTTTGTGATGTAACATAGGGTATAGCCTTGAGAATTATCTGTGTGCTGAAGAAAAGAATGTGTATTCTGCAGTGTCAGGTGAAAAGTTCTGTAAATATCTATTTAGGTCCATTTGGTTTATAGTGTAGGGTAAGTCCAGTGTTTTTTGTTGTTGTTGTTGTTGTTAATTTTCTTTCTAGAAGATCTGTCCAATGCTTCAAGTGGAGTGTTAAAGTCACCAGCTATTAACTGGGGCCCATCTCTTTCTTCAGCTCTAATAATGTTTGCTTTATATATCTGGGTGCTGCAGTGTTGGGTGCATATGTGTATAAAATTGTTATATCCTCTTGCTGAACTGACCCCTTTATCATTATATAGTGACCTTCTTTGTTTCTTCTTATAGTTCTTGTCTTGAAATCTATTTTGTCTGATGTAAATATAGCTATTCCTGCTCTTTTTTGGTTTCCCTTGGCGTGGAATACTTTTTCCATCCCTTTATTTTCATTCTGTATATCTCTTTGTATGTGAAGTGTGTTTCTTGTAGGCAACAGATCATTGGGTCTTATTTTTTTAATCCATTCAGCCATTCTATAAAGACAATAGAATTTCAACATGCAGAGATGAAGAAGAAACTGGGACCCCTTGAGTAAAAGTGTGGAGGTAATGAAGTATAAACCAGTTTAATTAAAATAGAATGTTTATAGAGGAATGTAATATAAATTTGGTAAGTTAAGTTGGAAAAAATAGTGGTGGATTTAAAGCCTGGTTTATAATTTAGTCAGCAGATATTAAAGAATGTTTGAAGGATTTTGAGCAGAAAGCAAAGTTTATTATAGTAATATTAATTTCACTGCAGTGCCTAGGAAAAAACTGAAGGAAAGTGAAGACTGTACTCATTATTAGTAAGGATATAGAACAGCATTAACGTACCACTAGTTGGAATGTAAATTGGTTTAACCATTTTGGAAAACAATTGGCATTAGCTTTTAAAGTTGAAGATAGTGGGCATGACCTTATGTTCTAGAAATTCTATCCCTAGATTAAACCCTGAAGACATGTCCAAAAACATGTTCAAAACACAGTTATTTGTGATAACAAAAGAAAAAGAGAAGTGAATAAGCTGTAGTTATTCATTAGCAAAATGGTTGCATATCAGGAGCGTAGCATTTAATGAAAAACACAAGTCACCAAATAATAGTTTGATTTTTCCTCTTTTTTTAAATGTCAATTTCAGAAGGGCTTTCTATTCAAAGAAATAATCATATTCATCTAGATTTTTTAAAATATATGGTTTTTTTCCAAAAGTAAAGTAGTATTCTATTATTCCATGATTATTTACTCAGTATAAAATAATTTTGATAAAAGGAAATTTTAGACAATAAAGTGAAATATTTCATAATCTCATGTTCACAGACAGTTATAATTAAAGTTTTGCTGTGTAATCTTATTTGGAGGTTATAGTAGCAATTAAAGGATATTTCTGCCTGTCTTACCTCACTTCAATTCATTTTCCACACAGTGTGAAAAGGGATCCTTTACAAACATAAATCTCACATAATCAAATCTAAAATCCTTCACTGCTTTCTGTTTTACTTAAGAATAATGTGCAGACTGTTCTTATGGCTTACAAGGCCCTGCATATCAGGTCTCTACTGGTTTTTCCAAAGACATCTTGTACCACCTTCCTCCTTACTATCTTAACATGCTGGCTTATTTTATTGTTTTTCAAATTCTGCAGGCCCTTCTTTGTCTCAAGGCCTTTAAACATAACAGTTTTTTCTACCTGGAAAGCTCTAACTTCCCTTTTTTACTTAGTCAGTTCCTACTCATGACACAAGTTTCAATTTAAGTGTCACCGCTTTGGAGAGCTTTACTAATCAAGGAAAGAAACAAAGAATCTTTCAATTCTGTTCCCAGCTCCTAGAAGTTTAGATGCTCAGTGAGTATTTGTAGAGGACTACATTGATGTTGCTACATTACTCCTTAGGTAAATAGAACATTGGTATTCTCATCAAAAGTATGACTTTGGGGTGATTATTTTACACTGAATTTGTTTATTTTGGTATATGGTGCAAGATGACAGGGGTATAACTCGATTTTTCCCAGTTACCCATTTGTCTTATAACCTATCATTATTCTGTATTTCAGCATTTTCTCACTTTTTAAAAGTATCATTCTTACATTACAATAAATTCTTATATCTCAAGTCTCTTTCTGGACTTTCTTTTCTAGAACATTGTTCTGTCAACCTAGGTGCCATAATTTTAATTATTTTGCCTTATAATATATAATTCATAGGCAAATCCTTCATCAAATTAACTTTTGTTTGTTTCCATCCTGAATTCTCCCAGATGAAGTTTTTACTATCTTTATAAGTTCCAAAGAACAAAATCCTGTTGGGATTTCTGTTGAAATGTTATTGAACTTATAAAGTAACCTATAGCCTTCCTAGTTACAAACCATACTTCGTTCTGTTTCATTTTCAAGCTTTTATAATTTTCTTAGTGTTGGCCCTAATCACTTCTTAGTTTTATTATTCTGGTTAGTTTTTCTTGCTATTGTGAGGAAATTATTTTTCTTCTTATGTCTTCTACCTGTTAATTGTTAATCTAGAGAAAAGCTATTTATTTTAGTTTTTTAAAAAATATTTTTTACTATTTGTATTTTCAGTCATTTTTCAAATTTTTGGATTTTTAAGATAGACTAATAACGACAACTTGTCACAGAGCACTTTTAATATGTTTATTCCAGGATAGAAATATCCTTTGAAAGCCCTGATATTGTTTGTCAGTATGCTTAGGTTAATTATAAACACTTCTTTGTTTGCATTGTATGTGTTAGGATTTTATAATTGAGTGAAAGTGGAAATGTAGTCAACAGCATAAGGTGGCCTCAGAAAATTAAGGTCAGAATTTTTCTTCTTACACTTTTCACAAAGGAATATTATAAACCATGATTAACAGAACAAAGTCCTAAAATGTTGTTTCTCTCTTTTCAGGAAGTAGTTCTGAAAGATGGAAGAATTGAAAGACTAAAGTTAGAGCTTGAAAGGAAAGATGCTGAAATCCAGAAGCTGAAAAATGTGATCACTCAGTGGGAGGTTTGTGTCCATTTACTGTTGTTAAAGAAAATAATTCTATAGATTTTCTCATTTTCTGTTTTTCTTATATGTAGATATTTTTAATATGCAATTGATGAGAATAGTCATTCTATTTTTTATGTTCTTAAACTTTGATTAATGGCTTAAAGTCTGAATGATTATTTATTTATTTATTTTTTGAGTTTGAGATGGGGTCTCATTCTGCTGCCCAGGCTGGAGTGCAATGGTGTGATCTTGGCTCACTGCAACCTCCACCTCCTGGGTTCAAGTGATTCTCCTGCCTCAGCCTCCCAAATAGCTAGGACTATAAGCACGTGCCACCATGCTCAACTGATTTTTGTATTTTTAGTAGAGACAGGGTTTCACTATGTTGGCCAGGTTGGTCTTGGACTCCTGACCTCGTGATCCACCCACCTCGACCTCCCAAAGTGCTGGAATTACAGGTGTGAGCCACCACACCCAGCCTAGCATAATGTTTTTAAGGTTCATCCACATTTTAGCATATGTCAAAATTTCATCCCTTATTATAGCTGAGTAATTTTTCATTGTATATATATAATATATTTTGTTTACTGGTACACAAGTATCGGAGTTCCTGCTTTCAGTTCTTTTGGGTATATACATACCTAAGAGTGGAATTGCTGGATTATGTAATTCCACGTTTAACTTTTTGAGGAACTGCCAGACTTTTCCATGGCACCCATGTCATTTTATATTCCTAGATTCAGCAGTGATCAAGGTCCAATTTCTTCACATTTTTGCCAGCACTTGTGATTTATACAGTTAATTTTTAACTACAAATCTTACTTCTTCTCTTAGATTTTTAAAAAATATATTTTTTAAATCTATTCATCTCAAATATCATTCTTTTTTTGACTAATATTAATTTGCTCAACAATTATTTATTAGTGTCTATATCATGTCATATACTTTTTGAACCCTGTGTATGTGGTGGTGAAAAAAAAAATAAATCAAGTTCCAGTCCTGATAGTTCTTACAGTTTCCTTCTTCTTCTACTCATGCCTTTAAGAATCATTCCTACTAAAACCTTTTCTGACTGCACTCACTCATTTACCTTGGCTTTTAATTTATATTTTCCTTTGCTTTTGTTGTACTAGGCACAGGTAATACAAAGATGTGTTAGCAAGAAGCTTATAGATTAATGGGGAAGATAAACATATAAATAGTTGCAGTACAGTATAGGATTTGACAAAGGAATGAATGAGTTGCTGCTATCAAAAATTGTTAAGGATCTCACAGAAAAGATGATTTTTTTCAGGTAGAGAGAATTGTGTATACCAAGGCATGGGAATATGATGGAAAGTACATTGTGGCTGACATTTAGAGAAATGGGAAATTAGAAGTTGAAATTGCAGCTATGAGTTGGGGTTAGAATTTGAAGGCATTTGGATTTTAGGGCATTAAAGATCTCTAGAAAGGAAGTGACATGATAATTATTAACCTGGCACATTATTGACATTGAATAAATAATTGTTACATGAGTTAATATTAGTCAAAGAAGAATGATACTTGAGATGAATAACAGATTTAAAAGTATACTTTTTAAAAAGCCTAAGGGAGGAGGTAAGATTTGTGGTTTAAAATAAAATGTATACATAACAAGTGCTGGAAAGGATGTTGAGAAATTGGAACCTGTTCCCTGCTGGTGGAAATGTAAAATGATGTAGCTCCTATGAGATGATATTGGGAAGATATTTGGAATGACAATGCATGTAGCTGAGGCTTGGAGTAAAGACAGTCTGGTAAAACAATGGATGAGTATAGAGTGTAAGAGAAAGAGCACATCTTTAACTGGTTTGGGGAATGGGAACTGCATTTGAAATGGCTGCTTTTTTAGACACAATGCAGTAACTACACATGTGTATTTAATTTTATTAACTTGGTATGCTCATGAGATTAAATATACTAGTAAGACATATATTTCATATGTGCTCTTTATTATGCTATATTATGCTCTTTATTATTAAGTTATATGTTATTGGTATTTTATACATTTATATTTTTATATATGCAGTTTTTAAGCAATGCAAATAATTGTCATAGGTAATCATGCTTATTTGCAATTTTTTGCTTTATGAGTTGATTTTAGACCCTAAACCTTGAATAAGAGGTACCTCCATGAAGACTGATCTGAACATTGAACAAAAGCTTGAGCCAGAGATAGAGTTTGGTAAAATATTAACATAGATTGAAGCCCTGAGGATGGGAATTTCATAGTGAATGTAGTTTCATATTCACAGTGAATATTTCTATATTCATAGCGAATATAGTTGTAGTTGAGTGTATGTGTTTTCCCCCTTATATTTTTATGTTTCCGTTTGACTGATCTCCCTTGTTCATTTCTGAGCTTCTCAGCAGTCCTCCTCTTTATATTCAATATGGTGCTTACTTTGGTTTACTGTATTGGCTGCAATATTACTCAGTAAACATTATTGACTTATCAGCAATTTAATGGACAGAGTACTATTTAGTAAAAGCCATCTTTATTGGATTTAAAATACATTTTGATGTGCTTTACAAAAAAGATTTGAATCTGGTAACTTCTATACATATGTATGTATAAGTTGAAAGGAAAAATGTTTCTTATATTAATGTTTTCTTTAGGCTTTTGTTTTTCTATACTATGTTAAATGCATTGTTTCTTCTAGTGTATTAATGTATTACAGCTTTATAAATGATTCAGTCCTGGGCATGGTGGCACATGCCTGTAATCACAGCACTTTGGGAGGCGGAGGCGGGTGGATCACCTGAGGTCAGGAGTTCAAGGCCAGCATGGCCAACATGGTGAAACCCCATCTCTACTAAATATACAAAAATTAGCCAGGTGTGGTGGCACGAACCTGTATTCCCAGCTACTAGGGAGGCTGAGGTAGGCGAATCGCGTGAACTCGGGAGGTGAAGGTTGTGGTGAGCTGAGATCGTGCCACTGCATTCCAACCTGGGTGACAGAACAAGACTCTGTCTCAAAAAATAAAAAGTAAATAAGTGATTCAGAGAGTGTTATGAGACATGTTGAATAAAGGTAGCATGGGGTAAAATTGCCTAAAATCTGGATATTAATGTGGGAACAATCCTCCTTGCTCATAAATGTGTACTTGTATCATTTATGTAGTGTGAGAAGAAGCTAAGCCATCTGGAAAAAGAAATTGAAAAAGAGTTGAAAGATACTTGGGTAAATTACTAATGCACACAAGCCAAAAATTATAACAGTGATTAGTCAGTAAAATAACTGACAATTAGTGAATCCTCAACTGAGAAAGTATAGAACTGCCGCCCTATAAAACTAAAGCTTAAAATTAAAAATTCATTTTTCTCCGTCACACTAGCCACATTGCTAGTGTTCTTTCAGTAGCCACGTATTGGGCAGTGGCAAATACAGAGCAGATGTAGAAAGTCCTAGTATATTGCCGAGCAGTACTGGTTTAGAACTGTGACTCATTTTCCTTTTGGTTTTCATTTAAGTTATTTTGAATTGTATAAGGGTTATCTGAGGAAGAAAAGAAGATTCTTTAGGAAAATTTTGTATTATCCTGAGTTTTCTCCACTTTTAGCCCTCTCTTCTTTAATTTTCAATCATGTATAATATTGATATCTGTTATTTTTGCCAGACATTTAAGTTGTAGATAGTTCTGAATACATTTTTCTCCATCCTGTTTCTTTCAAAAGTAATTATATCCTTAAGCAAGCCTAGAATTCAGAGCTCTGTAAGTTGACCATAAGTTATATCACTTACTTTTTAAAAAACTAAATATTTTTTCTTTGACTATTAGGCAAAGTATAAGGAAGTAAAGGCAAGAAATGCACAGTTATTGAAAATGCTTCAGGAAGGTGAAAGTAAGTGAATTTTATGTTTTTGTAATTAAAAGTTTATCTTAATATCTGAAGATAACTTGCAAATGTGTGATTTATCAACTCAACAAAATAGTGTTTGATAACACAATAGGGTGACTATAGTTAACAATAATTTGTATACTTCAAAATACCTAGAAGAAAAGATTTAAGTACCTTCAACACAAAGAAATGATAAATGTTTGCATTACCAGGTATCTTAAATCCCTATTTGATCATTACACTTTGTATGCATGTATCAGAATATTACAAGCACCCCATAAATATGTATGATTATTATGTGCCAATAAAAAAATGGAAAAAAAGACTCAACAAAGTAAAAAGGATTCTCAGAGTGATACAAGCTGGATAGCTGACCAGGCGTGGTAGCTCACACCTGTAATCCCAGCACTTTGGGAGGCCAAGGAGGGCAGAACACTTGAAGCCAGGACTTTGAGACCAGCCTGGCCAACATGGTGAAATTTTGTATTTTTAGTAGAGGCCATGGTCTCTACTAAAAATATAAAAATTAGCCACATGTGGTGGTGCACACCTGTAATGCCAGCTACTCGGGAAACTGAGGCATGAGAATTGTTTGAACCTGGGAGGCAGAGGTTGCAGTTAGCTGAGATTGCACCACTGTACTGCAGCTTGGGTGAGCACCATCTCCCTGGGACAGAGTACCTGGGGGAACGGGTGGCTGTGGGTGCACCTTCAGCAGACTTAAACAGTCCTGCCTGCGGACTCTGAAGAGAGCAGTGGATCTCCCAGCACAGCACTTGAGCTCTGCTAAGAAGCCGACTGCCTCCTCAAACAGGTCCCTGAGCCCTGTGCCTCCTGACTGGGAGACATCTCCCAGCAGGGGTCGACAGACACTTCATACAGGAGAGCTCCAGCTGGCATCTCTCTGGGAGGAAACTTCCAGAGGAAGGAACAGGCAGCAGTCTTTGGGCTGCACTGATGATACCCAGGCAAACAGGCTCTGGAGTAGACCTCCAGAAAACTCTAGCAGACCTGCAGCAGAAGGGCCTGTTAGAAGGAAAACTAACAAACAGAAAGCAATAGCATCAACATCAACAAAAAGGAAGTCCACACAGAAACCCCATCCAAAGGTCACAAACATCAAAGACCAAAGGTAGATAAATCCATGAAGATGAGGAAAAACCAGAACAAAAAGGCTGAAAATTCCAACAACCAGAATGCCTCTTCTCTTCCAAAGGATCACAACTCCTCACCAGCAAGGGAACAAAACTGGATGGAGAATGAGTTTGACAAATTAACAGAAGTAGGCTTCACAAGGTGGGTAATAACAAACTCCTGTGAGCTAAAGGAGCATGTTCTAACCTAATGCAAAGAAGCTAAGAACCTTGAAAAAAGGTTAGAGGAATTGCTAACTAGAATAACCAGTTTAGAGAAGAACATAAATGACTGATCGAGCTGAAAAACACAGCATGAGAACTTCATGATGCATACACAAGTATCAATAGCCAAATCAATCAAGTGGAAGAAAGGATATCAGAGATTGAAGATCAACTTAATGAAATAAAGTGTGAAGACAGGACTAAGGAAAAAAGAATGAAAAGGAACCAACAAAGCCTCCCAGAAATATGGGATTCTGTGAAAAGACCAAAGATTGTTGTGATGGGCAGAATGGAACCAAGTGGGAAAACACTCTTCAGGATATTATCCAAGAGAACTTCTCCAACCTAGCAAGACAGGCCAACATTCAAATTCAGGAAATACAGAGAACAGCAGAGATGCTCCTTGAGAAGAGCAACCTCAAGACACATGAGCTTCAGATTCATCAAGGTTGAAATGAAGGAAAAAATGTTAAGGGCATCCAGAGAGAAAGGTTGGGTTACCCACAAAGGGAAGCCCATCAGACTAACAGTGGATCTGTCTGCAGAAACCCTAGAAGTCAGAAGAGAGTGGGGGCCAATATTCAACATTCTTAAAGAACTTTCAACCCAGAATTTCATATCCAGCCAAACTAAGCTTCATAATTGAAGGAGAAATAAAATCATTTACATACAAGCAAATACTGAGAGATTTTGTCACCACCAGTCCTGCCTTATAAGAGCTCCTAAAGGAAGCACTAAATATGGAGAGGAAAAACTGGTACCAGCCACTGCAAAAACATACCAAATTGTAAAGACCATGGACACTATAAAGGAACTGCATCAACTAATGGACAAATTAACCAGCTAGCATCATAATGACAGAATCAAATTCACATCTAACAGTATTAACCTTAAATGTAAATAGGCTAACTGCCCCAATTAAAAGACACAGACTGGCAAATGGGATAAAGAGTCATGACCCATCAGCATGCTGTATTCAGGAGACCCATCGCATGTGCAGAGACACACATAGGCTCAAAATAAAGGGGTAGAGGAATATATACCAAGCAAATGGAAAACAAAAAACAACAACAAGGGGGTTGCAATTCTAGTCTCTGGTAAAACAGACTTTAAAATAACAAAGATAAAAAAAGACAAAGGCATTACATAATGGTGAAGGGATCAATACAACAAGAAGAGCTAACTATCCTGAATATACATGCACCCAGTACACGAGCAACCAGATTCATAAAGCAATTTCTTACAGTCCTACAAAGAGACTTAGACTCCCACACAATAATAGTGGGAGACTTCAACACCCCACTGTCAATATTAGACAGATCAACGAGACAGAAAATTAACAAGAATATCTAGGACTTGAACTCAGTTCTGGACCAAGTGGACCTAATAGACATCTACGGAATTTTCCATCCCAGATCAACAGGATATACATTCTTCTCAGTACCACATTGCACTTATTCTAAAATTGACCACATAATTAGAAGTAAAACACTCCTCAGCAAATGCAAAAGAATGGAAATCATAACAGTCTCTCAGACCACAGTGGAATCAAATTAGAACTCCGGATTAAGAAACTCATTCAAAACTGCGTAACTAAATGGAAACTGAGCAACCTGCTCCTGGGAAAATAAACTAAGGCAGAAATCAAGAAATTTGAAACAAATGAGAACAAAGACACAATGTGCCAGAATCTCTGGGACACAGCTAAAGCAGTGTTGAGAGGGGAATTTATAGCACTAAATGCCCACAGGAGAAAGCAGGAAAGATCTAAAATCAATATCCTAACATTACAACTAAAAGAACTAGAGAAGCAAGAGCAAACAAATTCAAAAGCTAGCAGAACACAGGAAATAACTAAGATTAGAGCAGAACTGAAGGAGATAAGAGACACAAAAAACCCTTCAAAAAATGAGTGAATCCAGGAGCTGGTTTTTTGAAAATATTAACACAATAGATAGACTGCTGGCCAGACTGATAAAGAGCAAAAGAGAGCTGAATTAAATAGATGCAATAAAAAATATTAAAAGGGATATCACCATTGATCCCACAGAAATACAGACTACCATCATATAATACTATAACACACACACACACACACACACACACACGCACACACACAGAAAATCTGGAAGAAATGGATAAATTCTTGGACACATACACACCCAAGACTAAACCAGGAAGAAGTCAAATCCCTGCATAGACCAATAACAAGTTCTGAAATTGAGGCATTAACTAATAGCCTACCAACCAAAAAGCCCAGGACTAGATGGATTTACAGCCGAATTCTACCAGAGGTGCAAAGAGGAGCTGGCACCATTCCTTCTGAAACTATTCTAAACAACAGAAAAAGAGGGTTTCCTCCCTAATTCATTTTATGAGGCCAGCATCATCCTAATACCAAAACCTAGCAACGACACAACAAAAAAGGAAAATTTCAGGCCAATATCCCTGATGAACATCGATGCAAAAATCCTCAATAAAATGCTGGCAAACTGAATCCACATTAAAATCCACCACGATCAAGTGGGCTTCATCCTTGGGATACAAGACTGATTCAACATATGCATATCAGTGAACGTAATTCATCACATAAACAGAACCAATGACAAAAACCACATGATTATCTCAATAGATGCAGAAAAGGACTTCGATAAAATTCAACACCGCTTCATGCTAAAAACTCAATAAACTAGATGTTGATGGAATGTATCTCAAAATAATAAGAGCTATTTATGACAAACCCACAGCCAATATCATACTGAATGGGCAAACACTGAAGCTCTCCTTTTGAAAACTGGCACAAGACAAGGATGCCCTCTCTCATCACTCCTATTCAACATAGTATTGGAAGTTCTGGCCAGGGCAATCCGGCAAGAGAAAGAAATAAAGCATGTTCAAATAGGAAGAGAGAAAGTCAAATTATCCCTCTTTGCAGATCACATGATTGTATATTTAGAAAACTCCATCATCTCATCCCAAAATCTCCTTAAGCTGATAAGTAACTTCAGCAAAGTCTCAGGATACAAAATCAATGTGCAAAAATCACAAGCATTCCTATACACCAGTAACAGCCAAATCATGAGTGAACTCCCATTCACAATTGCTGCAAAGAGAATAAAATGCCTAGGAATACAACTTAAAAGGGATGTAAAGGACCTCTTCAAGGAGAACTATAAACCACTGCTCAAGGAAATCAGACAGGACACAAACAAATGGAAAAAAATTCCATGCTCATGGATAGGAAGAATCAGTATTGTGAAAATGGCCATACTGCCCAAAGTAATTTATAAATTTAATGCTATTCCCACCAAGCTACCATTGACTTTCTTCACAGAATTAGAAAAAAACTACTTTAAATTTCATATGGAACCATAAAAGAGCCCATATAGTGAAGACAATCCTAAGCAAAAAGAACAAAGCTGGAGGCATTATGTTACCTGACTTCAAAGTATACTACAAGGCCACAGTAGCCAAAACAGCATGGTACTGGTACCAAAACAGATATATAGACCAATGGTACAGAACAGAGGCCTTAGAAGTAATGCCCCACATCTACAACCATCTGATCTTTGACAAACCTGACAAAAATAACCAATGGGGAAAGGATTCCTATTTAATAAGTGGTGTTGGGAAAACTGGCTAGCCAAATGTAGAAAGCTGAAACTGGACCCCTTCCTTACACCTGATACAAAAATTAACTCAAGATGGATTAAAGACTTAAATGTAAGACCTAAAACCATAAAAACCTTACAAGAAAACTTAGGCAATACCATTCATGACATAGGTAGAGGCAAAGAGTTCATGACTAAAACACCAAAAGCAATGCCAACAAAAGCCAGAATAGACAAATTGTATCTAATTAAACTAAAGAGGTTCTGCACAGCAAAAGAAACTATCATCAGAGTGAACAGGCAGCCTACAGAATGGGAGAAAATGTTTGCAATCTATTCGTTTGATAAACGGCTAAATATTCAGAATCTACAAGAAACTTAAATTTACAAGAAAAAAACAACCCCATCAAAAAGAGGGCGAGGGATTTGAACAGACACTTCTCAAAAGAAGATGTTATGTAGCCAACAAACATGAAAAAAGGCTCCTCATCACTGGTCATTAGAGAAATACAAATCAAAACCACAATGAGACACCGTCTCACACCACTTAGAATGGTGATCATTAAAAAGTCAGGAAACAACAGATGCTGGAAAGGATGTGGAGAAATAGGAACGCTTTTACATTGTTGGTGGGAGTGTAAATTAGTTCAAACCTTGTGGAAGACAGTGTGGCAATTCCTCAAGGATCTAGAACCAGAAATACCATTTGACCCATCAGTCCCATTACTGGGTATATATACCCAAAGGATTATAAATCATTCTACTATAAAGACACATGCACACGAATGATTGCAGCACTGTTCACAACAGCAAAGATTGGAACCAACCCAAATGCCCATCAGTGATAGACTGGATAAAGAAAATGTGGCACATATACACCATGGAATACTATGCAGCCATAAAAAAGGATGGGTTCATGTCCTTTACAGGGACATGGATGAAGCTGGAAACCATCATTCTCAGCAAACTAACACAATAACAGAAAACCAAACACCTCATAAGTGGGTGTTGAACAATGAGAACACATGGACACAGGCTGGGGAACATCACACATTGGGGTATGTCAGCAGGTGAGGGGCTGGGGGAGGGATAGCATTAGGAGAAATACCTAATGTAGATGACGGGTTGATGGGTACAGCAAGCCGCTATGGCACGTGTTATATTAACAAACCTGCACATTCTGCACATGTATTCCAGAACTTAAAGTATAATTTTAAAAAAAGATGGGAAACTAATAAAAACAGTAACACAGTTTTACACATGCTAAAATGGTTAAATACATAAATATTACATAAATACAGTACTTTACCTTGAAAAAAACCTGAAGTTTGCTTGTGGGGAGTAGGTCTTGGAAGGGTTACAGATTGTGTGTTACTGCTTCGTGATGGAAGGATTGAAAATTGTCAGACCAGATGGGTGTGGCTTCTAACATAGTGAACCAAGGTAACTGGTAGATATTCAAGGAGTACACGTGGGTGTGGTTTTCTCTGTTCATAAAATTGTACTTAAGTGGATTGAAAATGTGTTATGTTCAAGTTATTACCTAATACACCAACCTCACTGAAACAAATTTGTGTTTTCAAAACTAGGATTATAGGAGAACTGGCTATAATTGAAATATTACATAATTACTAAAAATCACTAGTTTTTAGCAAGTGTTTATAATCCTGGGGATGGAGGAGTAGAAGGCATAATTTGTAAAAAGCTGCCTAGTTGATTCTTGAGAGACTGAATTGATTCTTGATAGGGTATTTCATCTTATTGAGCATCATATCAAACCATGAAAATAAATTTGAACTACAATCTTACATTGGCAGAGCTGTGTATCATATCATATCAGTACTTATATATTTCAACATTTCCTCCTTTGCTAATTTTATTATGGTTTTACCTCTTTAGTCTCTCCTAGTTTGTTTTTAGAGGGAGGAGTTAGTTTTTCATACATTAGCCATTACCATGAATTAAGGACATTCTCGGCCATGTGAAAATTTCTGAAGCTTAGTAAGCACAGGGCCAAAATATCGATATCTTGCTTCTCCCAAGAGAGAGAAGCCTCTAGACAAATGAGTAGTTCTAAGAGACCACACATGTCATATGATCATTTGTGATCATGAGCTACATTTAGTTGACAGTGCTTTATTGGTATGAAAAGTCAGAGAATAATAATTTTATTGGCATTAGAGTATGCTCACCCCAACAGTTCAACAAAAAAACACTCTACATTGTCACCCTGGCTGGAGTGCAGTGACACGATCTTGGCTTACTGCAGCCTCTGCCTCATGGTTTCAAGCGTTACTCCTGTCTCAGCCTCCCGAGTAGCTGGGATTACAGGCATGTGCCACCACACTTGGCTAATTTTTGTATATTATTTTTTAGTAGAGATGGGGTTTCACCATGTTGGCCAGGCTGGTCTCCAACTCCTGGCTTCAAGTGATCTGCCCAACTTAGCCTCCCAAAGTGCTAGGATTATAGGCATGAGCCACCACGCCCAGCAATAAATATTTTAACACTATAGAAAATGTAAAATTTCTAAGAAAAAATGCTGTGGTTATGATGATCAGAATTTACTGGTGAAAATCTAAAACAAACAAAAATTTACCAGTGAAAAGTAAGAGCTATGCAAGGTCAAGAAGCACATTCTTTAAAAGACAAGGCCGGGCACGGTGGCTCAAGCCTGTAATCCCAGCACTTTTGGATGCCAAGGTGGGTAGATCACGAGGTCAAGAGATCGAGACCATCCTGGTCAACAAGGTGAAACCTCGTCTCTACTAAAAATACAAAAATTAGCTGGGCATGATGGTGCGTGCCTGTAGTCCCAGCTACCCGGGAGGCTGAGGCCGGAGAGTTGCCTGAACCCAGGAGGCGGAGGTTGCGGTGAGCCAAGATCGTGCCATTGCAGTCCAGTCTGGGCAACAACAGCGAAACTCTGTCTCAAAAAAAAAAAAAGACAAGAAATCATTGTTCTGATTGCACTGCTATGTCTTAGCTCTCTGAAGTACTGTTTTCAACTGCTGTTTTTCCTTTTTTGTCAGTGAAAGATAAGGCAGAAATACTTCTGCAAGTTGATGAATCACAAAGTATCAAGAATGAGCTCACTATTCAGGTAAGGAGCTGTGGAGTATATATGACTGGTTTTCTTAAGCTGTCTCTAGTCTTGAATTATTAAACTTGACTAAACAAATATAGCCCATCAACACTGTAAGAAAGTAGTATAAGTTATACTTTATTATGTGATAGCACATAAATGAAGATTCTGCTTATAGCACTAAAAGAGGTAGAAATGTCCTTCTCCCTGAAGAATGGGGGACAATAAGTTTGTATTTTAATGAACTATGACTATAGAGACAGAAAGGGCAGATAGAACTTACTCTATATCCGGGCTTGATTTTTCTCCCCTTTACATCCTTATTGTCTTCTTCTCTCAGGAGAGTCAGTTTGCCCATCTTTAATATAGAGCTGTGTACAATACCAAATTGAAATTATGGGGAGAGTTTCTCCTCTGCTGCTTATCTGTTTAGTTGTCAAAAACCTATCATTGTGACTATGTTAAGAATTAGAGTATTTGCCAAAAAAGACCCAAAAATGTCTTTTCATTATTGAATATTTGGTTATAGGTGACTTCACTTCATGCTGCATTAGAACAAGAAAGATCTAAAGTGAAAGTATTACAAGCAGAATTAGCCAAATACCAGGTATGCTTTTATAATTTAGAAGTGTTTTTTATCACAAATAATACATTTGAAGTAGATATTGTGTGAGAATAAATGCAGTATTTTATTCTTAGGCCAAAACTTACTCACTAAATATATTGGCAGTTTCGTTATTGGTTATATAATTTACAATTTAGAAGATGTTAAAGTTATTCTAGACATTGGTACATACAGCAATAACTAGCATAATTCAGGAAAATCCTTGGTAATACATAGATGATACAGCATACATACCATTGAATCATATTGGGGAAAGGCACAAAAGGACAGTTGTCTTGTTTATAAGGTTGATCACTTGGATACAGTGATACCTCTGAGATAGCTCCATTATAAATATATATTTTCCCCTTTATAATTAACATGTGAGGTGATACTTTGAGACTGTATGAATATCCTCTTCATCCAGTGGCTTTAGCATCTTTTTTTTTTTTTTTGGTGATTGCAAAATAGTGATTTTCTAACTCTTACATTTCTTCTGCATTTATAAGCTAGCATTCAGCATTTTGTTCCTGGATGAAGCAATTAAAAATACCAGTGCTTTGTTTTTCTCTCTCTCTCTCACTGTCTCTCTCTCTCTCTCTGTCTCTCTCTGTGTGTAATATATATTTATGTGTATATATGTGTTTCTAAATCATATAAAATACATTAACTGGGATCATAGCCAAAAAAGCTCAAAAGGCACTGATGGTGTGGAGAACATAGCAGTTGATTAGCCCTGGCTTTAAATTTTAATCAGTCCAGGAAAGAGAATTCCCTTTACCTGAGAGACCTTGGAAATAATTCTTGTGTGCTTGTTGTTTTGGATTTCTAAGAAATCCCATCAAGAAGCATGGTAGGAGTTTTATGTATAGGGGGTATCTACTTCAAAAAATATTTTTGCTAAATTTATTTTAATTTTTCTGCTACCAGGAAATAAATCTTGTTTTTAATATATGTCATTACACATCTTATGTTCCAAAAAACCTATTCATACTGTTTTTCTCTGAATAAATCTTGGGAGAATTTTTATATGGTCAGAAGTGAATGACAGCATTATTACACTCGAGTATTGTTTCATTTTGTTTTATAATGTTGATGTAGAAATGTTTTTGACATCAAAACATTTTGATGATAGTCAAAAAAACAGTGAAAGAAATGAAGAGAAACTGCCATCATTATCAAATGAGTCTGGGCTTGCTCATAATACAACTACCTCTCTTTAAGAAATGCACTTGCACAGAGAAAGTAGTTCCCAAACTTGGCTGATCATTGGCATCAGTTGGAAACTTTGAATTACAGATTGTTAGCCAATTAAATAGGTGTGGGACAAAGCCTAGATGTCAGAATTCTAAAAATATTACTGCTTAGGTGATTCTGATGATCAGCTAAGTTTGGATACCATTGCCAAAGTTTATAAAATGGGAAAAACTATGCATACAACTATTATAAGGTAAATAAACAATTATTTATTGTTAAGTTGAAGTGGGGGTAGAGTAGCTATTGATTTTAATGTTCTTTGTTGTATGTTTATACTTTCCATATTTCTATAAACAAGTATTTGCTTTTTAAATCAGAATAAAACAGAAGATGTTATGCTTATGTTAAAATAGTTATGTAAAACTCTTCTTGTTTATGCTGCCCAAGTCAAATACCATAAGTGATGTTTCATATGGAACAAATTAAATACATCTTATATATGTAACTGAGCAATATGAAAAGCATAACCTAGTTTTCAGTCCACTAATGAACAAAATCAAATTTCTAATGCTAGTATGAGCAAAACTAGACAGAACATAAATTATAAATTGAATTACCCAAAAGGTAATGAACTGAATTAGTAAATTTGCTGATCATATGGAACAAATTAAGTGTATGGTTTATTTTAGTATTGATGTAAAACTATTTTTTTTTAAATTCTGGAACAGTCAAAACGAGCTCTATACAAATAAGATACCGGTAATCTTACCTAAGGCAAGACTTAATCAAATAGAAGTAACTTTTCTAAAACGGACTTAAACCATTTATAAAAATAACCATATTAAAATAATTTAGTGGTGTGGAGACTCAAATTTACAACAAAATCAAAAAAGAAACTGCTTCCTTTCCATGCCCCAAAATGCCTTTGGTCTGTATTCTTAAAATGAAATGGCCCCAAAATGGTGTGTCCTAAATAATTTGCTCTATTTTTTTTTTTTTTTACAGGGTGGCAGAAAAGGGAAAAGAAACTCTGAATCTGACCAGTGTAGGTGATTACATTAGCCTTTGAAGTCAACACAAAGTTTAAAACTTTCAAGATTTTGCAAAATTGTATATATTTAATGCTGTGCAACTGCTAAACTATGCAGTTTTTGTTGAAGGAACTAAAAGCAACTAGCTCACTAACAGTCTATGTCTATAATTTTATTTCTTTTGGCTTAAAGTGAAAAAGAAGAAATAGAGAATTCCAGCAGAAGTCAGTGGTTATTGTTTACTATCCACTTCTTATCACTTTAGTTTTTCATCAGTCAATAAAATTAATTTACTCTTCCACTAATATGTTTGATATGTTAAGTTTCAGAAATGTGAAAGTATTTTTGCTTACAGTACAGCCTGTCAGGTGAGTATTTTCTCAGCACTTTCTGCACACTAAATCCTACAGGACATGCAAGATGAAATATGGCTGATTACCCTCAAGTAGCTTATGCTTGGGGGAAATAGAAGGTGAGAGTGGACAGGCCAGGTGTGGTGGCTAACACCTGTAATTCCAGCACTTTGGGAGGCCGAGGCGAGCAGATCACTGGAGGCCAAGAGTCTGAGACCAGCCTGGCCAATATGGCGAAACCCCATATCTACTAAAAATACAGAAATTAGCCAGGCATGCTGGTGCACACGTGTAATCCAGCTACTCAGGAGGCTGAGGCAAGAGAATCGCTTGAACCTGGGAGGCAGAGGTTGCAGTGAGCTGCGTGACAAAGAAACTGTCTCAAAAAAAAGAGAAAAGGTGGGGGTGGGTAAAATGAGCAAAAAATAATTACCATAGATATAAGAGTGTGAAGTCACAGTTTGGAGATTGAGAAAACTTGTATGAGATAGTTTTTAGAGGATAGATACTTTTTCTGTAAATTTGTTGACAGGCATTCCAGGCAGACAGAATGAAGAACAGTCTGTAGGCTGGTAATGGTGGCTCGTGCCTGTAAAATCCCAGCACTTTGGGAGGCAGAGGTAGGAGGACTGCTTGAGCCCAGGAGTTTGTGTCCAGCCTGGGCAACATAGTGAGACCCTGTCTCTTTAAAAAAAAAAAAAAAGCCAGGCATGGTGGCACATGCCTGTAGCCCCAGCTACTCAGGAGGCTGAGGTGAGAGGATCACTTGAGTCTGGGAGGTCAACATTGCAGTAAGCTGTGATCTTACCACTGCGTCCTGGAAGACAAAAGAATTGGGGCCACACCTGCAATCCCAGCACTTTGGGAGGCTGAGGTGAATAGATTGCTTGAGCCCAGGAGTTTGTAACCAGCCTGAGCAACATGGTGAAACCCTTTCTCTATAAAAGTAATAATAAGAAGTCTGAATGCTTTCACCATAAGGGCTGGGAATAGAAAGAGTGCTGGTAGCTGGGTTTGGTGGCTCATACCTGTAATCCCAACACTTTAGGAAACTAAGGTGGAAGGATCATGAGCCCAGAAGTTCGAGACCAGCCTAGGCAACATAGTGAGAACCCATCCCTACAAAAATGTTTTGAAATCAGCCAGGTGTGGTGACATGTGCCTGGGGTCCTAGCTACTTCAGAGGCTGAGGTAGGAGGATTGCTTGAGCTCAGAAGGCTAAGGCTGCAGTGAGCCATGATTGCAACACTGCACTTCAGCCTGGGCAACAGAGCAAGACCCTGTCTTTAAAAAAAAAAAAAAAAAAAGCATTGGTGTGTAGGAGGAATAAATGAGAGATTTTTTTCACTGCTCTAATCAATTGCTAGAATAATTAGTAGTTTGTGGGATTCAGTTGCTTTTAGTAGAGGCAGTAAAATGCAATCATGATTTATTAAAATACTAGATTGTAGGGTGGGTGCAGTGGCTCACACATGTAATCCCAACACTTTGGGAGGCCGAGGCAGGTGGATCACTTGAGGCCAGGGGTTCCAGACCAGCCTGGGCAACATGGTGAAATCCTGTTTCTCCTAAATATACAAAAATTAGCTAGTTGTGGTGGTACATGCTTGTAGTCCCAGCTACTGAGAAGGCTGAGACACAAGAATTGCTTGAACCCTGGAGGTGGAGGTTGCAGTGAGCTGAAATCACATCATTGCATGCTAGCCTGGGTGAGAGAGCAAGACACTGTCTCAAAAAAATAAAAATACAATTTTGTGTGCATAGTAACAAAGATGAACACATAAATGCTGGTCTTCAATGGAACAGAATAGGTAACCCAGAAATAAGGCCACACACCTCCAACTATTTGATATTCAACAAACATAACAAAAATAAGAAATGGGGGAAGGATTCCCTATTTAATAAATAGTGCTGGGATAACTTGCTAACCATATGTAGAGAACAGAAACTGGACCCCTTCCTTACACCATATACAAAAATTAAGATGGATTAAAGATTTAAATGTAAAACCAATAGCTATAAAGACTCTGGAAGACAACGTAGGCAATACCATTCTGGACATAGAAATGGGCAGAGATTTCATGATGAGGACACCAAGAACAATTGCAAGAAAAGCAAAATTTGACAAACAGGATCTAATTAAAGAGCTTCTGCACAGCAAAGGAAACTGTCAACAGAGTGAACAGACAGCCTACAGAATGGGAGAAAATTTTTGCAAACTATGCATCTGACAAAGGTCTAATATCTAGCATCTATAAGGAACTTAAATTTACAAGAAAAAATCCCATTAAAAAGTGAGCAAAAGACATGAACAGACACTTTTCAAAAGAAGACATACATAAGGCCAACAATCATAGGAAAAAGAGGTCACATCACTATCATTAGAGAAAGGCAAATCAAAAGGCAGATACCATCTCACACCAATAAGAATTGCTATTATTAGTCAAAAAATAACAGATGCTGGCAGGGTTATAGAAAAAAAGGAATGCCTTATACATTCTTGGTGAGAGTGTAAAATAGTTCAGTCATTGAGGATGACTGGGTGGCGATCTCTCAAATAACTAAAAACAGAAATACCATTTGACCCAGCAATCCCATTACTGGGTGTATACCCAAAGGAATATAAATTGTTCATGCATATGTTCATTGCAGCACTATTCACAATAGCAAAGATGAGGAATCAACCTAATGCCCGTGAATGGCAGACTGGATAAAGAAAATGTGGTACATATACACCATAAAATACTATGCAGCCATTAAAAAAAAATTGTGTCCTTTGCAGGAACATGGATGGTGCTGGAGGCCAGTATCCTTAGCTGACCAACACGGGAACAGGAAACCAAATGCCTCACGTTCTCACTTATAAGTGGAGGGCTAAATGAAAACACATGAACACATACAGGGAACAACATGCACTGGGGCCTACCGGAGGGTGAAGAGTGGGAGGAGGGAGAGGATCAGGAAAAATAACCAATGGATACTAGGCTTAATACCTGGGTGATTTAATCTGTACAACAAACCCCTGTGACACAGTTTACCTGTGTAACAAATCTGCACATACACCCCTGAACTTAAAAGTTTTTAAAATGCTGGTCTTGGCCTCCAAAACCAGCATTATATGAAAAATTCCACTTCATGGTAGTCTTTGAAGAAAAAAACACAAAGGTAATGAAATTGTCATCACCTATATATGTCTGGCCTCTCCCATGAGGTTATATGAACATTGCAAAGAATTCAACCTATTATTTCCTGTATTCCCAGTGGCTAGTCTACTATGAGGTACAGAGTAGGTGCTAAAGAAATATTTAACAAAATCGTAAGGCTTTTTAAGATAGTTTTCTCCTAAGTTTACCTTTGGTTAAGAATAGGTAATTAATGTATTAAATGTGTGGTAGTATTCCATGATAACAAATTTTTCAAACCAGTGATAAAGATTTCTAATACTGTCTTATATAAACAAGAATAGAACTTGTGTCAGAATTGTTTCAATTGTAATTTAATTATCCAAGCTGTTATTGACCTACATTGTCAAAGCACACTATATTATCACCTGCTTTTGATTATCTACATGCACATTATCCATTTGGTACATTATCTAGCACCCTAGTACAATGGCTGGTACGTAGTAGACACTCAACAGATATGCCATTTTCTACGCATGCCTGTTGGTTAAAAATTACCTGGACACATAGAAAATTATTCATTGACATAAAATTCTTCATTGATTGTTCTCTTTTGTATTGGGCATTCCTAGAGTACTGTATTCATAGTTGTGGCCTTTGCCCCTGAATTATTCTCTCTCTTTCTCTCTTTAAATTTTCATTTTTTATAGACAGGGTCTCACTCTGTCACCCAGGCTGGAATGCAATGGTGCAATCGTAGGTCACTGCAGCCTCCGACTCCTGGAATCAAGCAGTCCTGTCACCTTGACCTCACAAGTAGCTGGGAGTACAGGTGCATGCCACCTTATCAAGCTAAATTTTTTTTATTTTTATAGTGATGGGATCTTGCTGTGTTACCCAGGCTGGCCTCAACCAATCCTCCTGTATTGGCCTCCCATAGCAGTGGGATTACAGGCATGAGCCACTACTCCTGGCCTGCTGAGTTATTCTTCCTTTGTTGATGTATTCACTCCTGTGGCTTTATTAATTGAGTCTAGACCAATGTATCAATTTATTCAGGGAAAACTTTAGTAAAAGAAAAGACAGGCTGGGCACCATGGCTCATGCTTGTAATCCCAGCACTTTGGAAGGCTGAGGCAAGTGAATCACCTGAGGTCGGGAGTTTGAGACCAGCCTGACCAACCTGGAGAAACCCTGTCTCTACTAAAAATACAAAATTAGCCAGGCGTGGTGGCAGAAGCCTGTAATCCCAGCTACTCAGGAGGCTGAGGCAAGAGAATCACTTGAACCTGGGAGGTGGAGGTTGCGGTGAGCCGAGATCATACCATTCCACTCAAGCCTGGGCAACCAGTGAAACTTCATCTCAAAAAGGAAAAAAGAAAAGACATTCAATGGTCAATTGGTGATTTCTTTTGTTAATTGACTTCTCATACATTCAATTTTAATAAATATCATTACTTAGATTCTTCTCAGGTTTCTGAATGTTGAATGAAATTATTGATAGTTCATTATGTGCCAGGCATTGTGTTAAATATTGGAGATGCAAGTATAATGAGACATCCTGATACTCACGGTGTCTGCAGTCATTTGGAAGGAAAGAAATGTAAAGAAATAATCATAAAATATTCTAATAATACTAATATGTTCACACTGATTGTATTATAAAAGAAAATACATTTTACTGTTTTAAAAGGTATTTTAGACATTTAATTATTTCAGACTCCATTAATGTCTTAAAATGTGATTATGGCAATATAGTCAGATTCAGCAAATATTTTTTATATCTTTTATAATGTGTTAGTAAAGCCAGAGGAGCTAGAGCAACTTTTAAGACCCAGTTCTATTACTTATTAGTTGTGTGACCTTGATCCATACTGGGTATTCAATAAGTAACTGACAGTGAAATTGAGTTTCAAATGAGAACAAATTGTGAAAGTACTGGATAAAAAGCTGTGTAAGATACACTCTCTACCCTCAAATTATTTTCATTATAATTGGAATAAAAGAGCATAGCACAAAAGTAATTAAAATGTGGAATACAGTGAATTCCATAAGAATATATGTATATATGTATCTATATATTATGTATACACACACACACACACACACACACATATATATATATATATATATATATATATATAGATACGTATCTATGTATTCTTAGATACCCAGTCTAATCTAGCTTTCAGATTACTCCAGCCCTCATTTGATGCAAACACATGAGAGACCTAGAGGAAGATCTGACAAGCTGAACCCAGTCAATTCACTGCACAAAGAGAGATAATACAAAATAGTTGCTGGATTATTGGTTAAGTAGCTGAAAGAGATACGATATTCTAATATTTAAAACCTCCTTTGTCTTTCCTTTTTGGCATCAGCTGCCTATTTATAAAGAATCATGAACATCTTGAAATTGCAATAATATTGAAGCTTCAGCACTTTTTAAACCTCCTTTTTAGCCTGAACAGTATGGAAAAACCTTATGTTGCCCAGTTGAGAATGGTGTCACTTTTGCAAGGTTTATGAGTTCAGGTAGTGAACACATCATCATTTTTGTTGTCCAAGTTTAGGAGTGTTTGAATTTTGGACTCCAACTGAATTTTTTATTTCTACATGGCATTCATGACAGTGTTGTAAGTGAATATGTTAACGAAGTAATTCCAAAATAGCAAAATACATTCAATAGAGGCCTATTTCTACAAAGGCAAGAAGATTGTTAGTTTATTATAGCATATATCATTTTAATCTTTCAAATGGGTAAAAACTTATTTTCCTTCTGTAATACTCACTGCGATATAAGCTTATGTGATCTGCTTTCTCTACCACAAGCTCCTTACAACTTAGTTAAAATCTGGTTATCCTAAGAACACTGATGCCATTGAAGTCCTCTCTAATGGCAGATACATCCTTTCATACTCTCATGTATCTCAGGGCCAGTAAGTGACTTTGATGAACCTTGATCCAACTTTGATGAACTAGAGCCGTGGATGAACCTTGAAAATGCTGTGATAAACCAGGGCCATTTGAGAGAAATTCAATGGCACCAGTGTTAGGACAACCAGCATGTACCAGTACTTTATTCCTTTTTCTTGCTGAATAGTGTTTCATTGTATGGCTATACCACATTCTACATATCTATTCATCAATTATTAGACATCTGGATTGTTTCTACTTTTTTGCTATTATTAATGATGTTGCTGTGAACATTCATATACAAGTTTTTGTGTGGACATCTGTTTTCAGTTCTCTTGGGTATATACCTAGGAGTGGAATTGCCAGGTCATATGGTAACTCTATGTTTAATCTTTCGAGGAATTTCCAAAGTGGTTGCACTATTTTGCATTACCTCCAGCCATATATGGGTGTTCCTTTCTCTGCATCTTTACCAATGGTTATTATCATCTGTCTTTTTTATTGTAGCCACACTGGTGGATGTGAAGTGGTATCACTGGGGTTTTGTTGGTGTTTCCCTAATGGTTAAATATGTCAAGCATCTTTGTATGTGCTTTATTGGCCATGGTACATCTTGTTTAGAGAAATGTTTTTTCAAATCCTTTGCCCATTTTTAATTGGGTTGTCTTTTGTTGTTGAGTTGATGGCCTCTTTTCTTTTGGGATAAGGTCTTGCTCTGTCACCCAGGGTGGAGTGCAGTGGCACAGTCCCAGCTCAGTGCAATCTCCATCTCCCAGGCTCAAGCCATCTTCCCACCTCAGCCTCCGGTATAGCTGGGACTATGACCACACCTCACTGTGACCGACTGATTTCTGTATTTTTTGTGGAGATGGAGTTTCACCATGTTGCCCAGGCTGATCTCGAACTCCTGGGCTCAAGAAATTTCCCCCACCTCAGCCTCCCAAACTGCTGGGATTACAGGTGTGAGCCACTGTGCCCAGCCAGTGGCCTCTTTTCTTAACATTTTTACCTTCAACTCTCTTTTCCTGCATCCCACTTGAAATACTACTAACTGTATTAGGAGTAAATACTTCTGATTAGTAATTTTCTACATTTCTTACACCACTTTGTATTTAACATTCTAGCATCCCCAAAATCTTAACATCCAACATTCCACTCCCTGAAGAACACCTATATTTCCAGGCCTTTTGCTAGTACTTCATAAAAATATTTAATTTCATTCAGATCTCCAAATCCACTAACTCTATGACTTTTAAACTTTTTATCAAGAATTAAAAGAATTCTACACCTACAAATATGTTGCAAAACTAGTGTACATAGTTGCAGTATATCCTTTATCCAGCTTCTCTTGTAATTAACATTTTATAACCATAATACAATTATAATAGGAAATTAACACAGATAAAACATAAGTAACTAATCAACAGTCCTTAAATTTCACAAACTGCAAAAATTTTGCTCATTTTCTTGTCAAGATCTAAGATCCCACATAGCCTTTAGTAGTCATGTCTTAATCTCTTCCAATCTAGGATACCTCCTCAGTCTTCATCTTTCATGATTTTGACAGTTTTGAAGAGTCACTGACCAGCTATTTTGTACAATGTTCTTCAATTTGGATGTTGTTTTCTCATAATTTTAAATGAAAATTATACATTTTTGGCAAGAATATCACAGAATGGATATTGTGGCCTTTTCAACCCATCACATCAGGGAGTACATGATGTCAATATTTGTTATTAGTGCTGATGTTAACTTTGATCACTTGTTTAAGGTGGTGTCTGCCAGGTTTATTTACTGCAGAATTACCATTTTTCTCTTGGTAATGAGTATTTTGTGAAGAGATAATTTTGACACTGTGGAAATATCCCGCTTACCATCATGCATTTGCCCACAAATTTTAGCACGGTCAATGATTCTTGCTTGCAGCATACTATGGTGTTTGCCAAGTGGTGATTTTCATTGCTACCATTACTCTTGCATTTATTAATTGATATTCTACTAGAATAAAAAGCAGCTCCTTTGCACCATTTGTTTGTTTGTTTTAAAATGGAATCTGCTAGGCATGGTGGCTCATGCCTATAATCCCAGCACTTTGGGAGACTCAGGCAGGCAAATCACTTGAGGTCAGGAGTTTGAGACCAGCCTGGCCAAACTAGTGAAACCTTGTCTCTACTAAAAATACAAAAATTAGCCGGGCTTGGTGGCACATGCCTGTAATCCCTGCTACTCGGGAGGCTGAGGCAGGAGAATCACTTGAACCTGGGAGGCAGAGGTTGCAATGAGCCAAGATTGTACTACTACACTCCAGCCTGAGCAACAGAGTGAGATTCAGTCTCAAAAATAAATAAAATAATAAAATGGAATCCTAGATGTTTATGGTTTTGTTGAGATTCACTCGATGTTGTTGGCAAAATATTACAGAAAATATTAAAGATATATTAGGGAAAGTTACAGATTAGCCTCAAACCTTTTGGAAGGCCAAAAGGTTTTATTGGGGCAGGCCAAAGGCGGCCAGTCCATTAAGTTAGGGAGAGAAAGAGATGATCAAAGGCCTTACCCCACACCCATTTGTCTCCACTCTGTTTACTCATGTTAATTTTGTGTTGGATGGTCTTGGGGAAGATCAAAGCGGAATTACCTGTGAATAGCATTTACTCTGGGCCCCAAACCTAAAGCTTTTGTCAGTCATAAAACCATTCTCTTAACCATGTTAATTATTCACAAGTATGTTAACTTAGAACCTGTTATTAATGAAAGTGTCGACAGACAGAGGGTCTGGGTGGATTGGTTGCATTTCGCCCTCTGAAAGCAGCCAGTGGCCATTCCCTAGCCCACTTGGAACACTGTAATGGTGTGAAAGTGCATTCATTCATCCATCGTTGAGTCAGGGTCTGCCGGTCAGACTTCCATGGTGGTGGGACCCACGTCTCAGGTGGTGACCCTGACGTGATCGAGGGCACATTTTTTTCTTTAGGTTATCTTTTAGCTATCATGACTGTGTTGCTCAGATTTTCCCAGATTTGGCCACTAGGTGCCCCTTCACATTGGCTTCTTCCTCTTGGTATGCCTCAATAATTATTTGATTATTTCCTTACTTTCCAACTCCACTACTTTGTCCACAAACCATTACCCTTTTTGCTGTTACCCAGCTTGAGTTTCATGATACATCATTAAAATCATATACCAGCGAAGACTACTGACTCCTTTGTCCCCTCTTACTCTATCATATTTACCACAAAGCCTCACTCTGATTGAATCTAAATGTCTGTCTTCTCCATACTAGCACCAAAGTAATGGGTATTGTTAAGGAAAAAGCATAACAATGTTTGTTGGTTGGTTTTACTTTAAATTCAAGATCATACACCTTGTGATGGTTAATGTTAGGAGTCAACTTGACTGGATTGAGGGATGCCCAGATGGCTGATGAAGCACTGTTTCTGGATGTGATTGTGAATGAAGTGTTGCCGGAGGAAACTGGCATTTAAGTCAGTGGACTGGAAGAGGAGGACCCACCCTCAGTGTGGTGGGCACTGTCCAGTTGGCTACCATTACAGCTAGAACAAAGCAGGCAGAAAAATGGAGATAAGCAGCTTACTGAGTCTTCTGCTGTCTCTTCCCATGCCCTGCGGGACACTTGCTTCCTCTCCTACCTTTGGGCGTCTGACTCTAGGTTCTACAGGCTGTAGACTCTGGGACTTGCACCAGCGGCCTCCCAGGTGCTCTTAGGCCTTTGGCCTGAGACTGAGATCTACACTGTTAGCTTCTTTGTTTTGAGGCTTTCAGACTTGGATTGAGCCATGCTACCAGCTTCTTTCTCCAGCTTGCAAAAGGCCTATTATGAGACTTCACCTTGTAATTGTGTGAGCCAGTTCTCCCTAATAAACTATTTTTTAATATACATATATCCCATTCGTTCTGTCCCTCTGGAGAACCCTAACACACACCTCAAGTGGGCACTGAACACTGCCAAGCAGGCCAAATTTTCCTAGCAAGTTTGCCTTTCCACTTTTCCAAAATGATTGTTTCATAGCTGCTCTTCTATCCTCAACTTCTTTCACACATCCCTCTTCCCTCCCTTCCCACACTCTATTCTCATCTAATGACCCTTTTTTATATTTTATTGGAAAAATGAAAGCAATTAGTTGAGTTATTTCTCTTTACCACTATCAGAACTTTTATCTGTAATCATATTCCAAGTTACAAAGGAAAATTTTCTCTGGCCCTGTCAAAGCCCAGTCTTTGAACTTGTACTCTGGGTCTCATCCCGTGTCTTTAGAAAGGCTTCAATCTTTCACCACTCTCTCCTGCTTTATCCACCTCTTCTTTTCAATTAGATAATTCTTATCAGCATCAAATATGCTCCATCATTTATCATTTAAAGAAAAAACCTCTTTAAACCATATTCCCCTCTAGCTACAACCTGATTTCTCCTCTTTGTCTTAACAGCAAAACTTCTCAAAAGATACATGTCTTTACTTCTCATTCACTCAACCTTGATGTCTCACTACTTCATTAAAACTGTTCTCTAAGGTCACCAAGGGCTCCTACCCACCTGAAACAGCCAAATAATGGACGAAATGTATGATACAGCAGTTTTCAAAATGACATCAGGCAACAAATGACAGTCAGTGATCCCTGAGAGATGGGAAACAACTAACACGAGCCCTACTCTTGCCCCAGCTTACTGCCTTCAAGAGGTTCCAGGCCACAGATCAGACAGGAAAAACCAGGCAGAGCCCTGCAGACTCCCTGTGTTAAGGAGATGAATCTGAGAGTTCAGAGAGAACAAAGCAGCTAAAGTCTACAGGACAACATATCTGAGAAAAGAGAGCAACACACAGCGAGAACTCCATATATCTGCAGGGCTCTACCGAGATTATCCAACAGAGTACTTACAAGTACATGTGCACAAGGAATCTATGTGAAGGTAGGGAGAGAATCACCCAAAAGGATTAGAGGTAATGGTCTCTCATATATGTGGAAGCCTATTTTAAAAGAGCTTCATTTGAAATAAAACTGCTTTCAAATGGGGCATTGTGAATAAAATGAACTCATTGTAAAGTACCATATTTCTAAACTACAAAGAGAAAAAAGATTTAAAATTTTATAATGAAAATATTTCAAAAATAAGTTATCACAGATAACTTCTGATAGCTGCCTCTTTTTTTCTTTTAGCAACAGACGCATTGTACCTTGTGAAAAAAAAAAATGTCAACTAGCTCCAGCTTGACTTTTTTTTTTTTGAGATGGAGTTTCCTTCTTGTCGCCCAGGCTAGAGTGCAATGGTGCAATATCAACTCACTGCAACCTCTACCTCCCATGTTCAATCAATTCTCTTGCCTCAGCCTCCTGAGTAGCTGGGATTACAGGCGCCTGCCACCAAGCCCAGCTAATTATTTTTTATTTTTTTTATTTTTTAGTAGAGACAAAGTTTCACCATGTTGGCCAGGCTGGTCTCAAACTCCTGACCTCAAGTGATCCACCTTCCTCAGTCTCCCAAAGTGATAGGATTACAGGCATGAGCCAGCATGCCCAGCCCAGCTTGACTTTTTAAAAGTGATATTTATTAACTAAAAAGAAGTATTTTACTCATTTACCAAGATTTATTTGAGAAGACATCAGTTGCTGAATTTGCAGTAGACAAGGCAACTCAAAGCAGAAAGATGTAGTTGAGTTAGATCAAAAGAGCAAAGTAAAATCCAAGTTCAGGAGTAATCACACTAATTTGCAAGCGACATTAACATCCTGCAATAAGGAGAAAAAAGCTAGATATCACCTGTCAGATTTAAATGTCTTACAAATTTGTAAGTCTAACGAGAAATATATATTAGGCAAAAGACTGAAAAACTTTTCTTCTCACTTCTGAGTATAGTTGGAATTCAAAACTAATCTGAACTAATCAACATTAACAGTATCCAACATCCAATAAAAAATTACAAGTTGTGCCTAGAAAGCAGAAAAATGTAACTCATAAAAGCAAATCCAGTCAATAGAAACAGACTCAGAAATTACAAAAATGATGGAACTAGCAATAAGAGTGTTAAAACAACTATGATAACTATATGTATTCAAAGGGAAGAATGAGCATGAGAGAAATTAAAAATAATTTTAAAAGCCAAATAGAATTTCTAGAGATGAAAAATGTATCTGATATTTTTTAATTTAATGGAATTAATACAGATTAGACACTGTTACAGAAAAGATTATTGAAATTGAAGCATAGAAATAGAAACTATGTAAAATGAAGCAAAGAGTGAAAAACTGCTGAGCAAAATTAGCCAAGTCTTGGAAATTTGGGGACAACATTAAGTAGGCTTATATACATGTAATTTGGGTCCCAGAAGATTGAGAGGGTGAGGACAGAAAAAATATTGTAGAAATAATGGCTGAGCCGGGCGCGGTGGCTCAAGCCTGTAATCCCAGCACTTTGGGAGGCCGAGGTGGGTGGATCACGAGGTCAAGAGATCGAGACCATCCTGGTCAACACGGTGAAACCCCGTCT
>NW_016107709.1:1551003-1552482 GCF_001604975.1 Cebus imitator
AAATAATGGCTGAAAATTTTTAAATTAGATGAAAATTATAACCCTACAGGTCCAAGAACTTCAACAAACCCCAAGAAAGATCGTACATAAAAGAAATTAAAAATTATACCCAGACACTTCATAATCAAATTCCTAAAAACCAGTGACACATAGAAACAGCTTAACAGCACGTGGAGGAAAAAAAAAATTCTTAATAGCAGAATAAAGAATTTCTATAGACTTATTTTCAGAAAATTACAAGCCAGAAGAACAGAGTGACATTTTTAAAGTGCTGAAAGGTGGAGGTAGAGGGGGAAAACCCTATCAATTCAGAATTGTATAACCAGTGAAAATATTCTTCAAAAATAAAAATAAAGTTTAAAGACATTTTCAGATGAACAAGGACTCAGGTAATCATGGTTAGCAGATGTGTATTACAAGAAATGTTAAAGAAAATACCCTATACAGAAAGAAAATAATGGCAGATGGAAATCTCGAGTTACACCGAGAAATAGAGATCAGTGGAAATGGAATGTTCGGTAAATATATTTTAAAAAATCATTTTCCTCATAGTCTAATTTCTTTAAAGATAGCTATAATAATAATGTATTATACAGTTTATTACATATATAGTGCAGGACAACATTATCTTGCTCAAAGAATGGAAGTATAGTCTTTCAAGATTCTTACATTATATGAAAAATGGTATATCATTATTTGAAGGTAAACAGTGATGAGTTCAAGATGATAATTGTGAAACCTAGAGAGGAGTTTCTCTATCTTAGCACTATTGACTTTTGGGGCTGGATAATTCTTTCTTGAGGGGCGTTATCCTGTACACAAAAGGAGATTTAGCAGCATCCCTGGTCTCCACCCAGTAGATGCCAATACTAGCCAAACAGGCTTCCCTGCACCCCAGTTGTGACAACCAAAAATGTCTTGACAGTGCTAAATATCCCCTGGGGAGGAAAATCAACTCTGGTTGAGAAACACTGTTTTACAGCTTTAGAGCAGCCACAAAAATATATATACAATATACATAAAGAATATATATAAAGAATATGTATATGTGTGTGTCTGTATATATCTGTATCTATATATAGACGTACCACATACACACACACACACACACACACATACACCCAGAGGTGGAGATCAAATGGAAGACTAAAGAAAACTCCAAACCATTATCAGCCACTACAAAAACACACTGAAGTACACAGACCAATGACACTATGAAGCAACAATATCAACAAGTTTGCAAAATAACCAGCTAGCATCATGACAGGATCAAATTCACCCATACCAATATTAACATTAAATTTAAATGGGTTAAATGCCTCAATTAAAGTACACAGAATGGCAAACTGGATAGAGTCAAGACCCATCGGTGGGCTGTATTCAAGAGACTCATCTCACGTGCAAAGAAACACAGGCTCAAAATAAAGGGATGGAGGAAAATCTACCAAGCAAATGGAAAACAGAAAAAAAAAAAGGCAG
>NW_016107709.1:1553778-1560043 GCF_001604975.1 Cebus imitator
TGAAAAGAAGGAACTCCTCCCTTACTCATTTTATGAGGCCAGCATCATCCTAATACCAAAATATGGCAGAGATACAACAAAAAAAGAAAACTTCAGGCCAATATCCCTGATGAACATTGATGTAAAAATTCTCAATAAAATACTGGCAAACTGAATCCAGCAGCACATCAAAAAGTTTATCCACCATGATCGAGTTGGCTTCATCCCCAGGAGGCAAGGCTGGTTCAACATATGCAAATCAATAAACATAATTCAACACATAAACAGAATGAATGACAAAAACCACATGATTATCTCAATAGAGGCAGAGAAGGCCTTTAATAAAATTCAGCATCGCTTCATGTTAAAAACTCTCAGTAAACTAGGTACTGATGGAACATACCTCAAAATAATAACCATGTATGACAAACTTACAGCCAACATGACACTGAATGGGCAAAAGCTGGAAGCGTTCCCCTTGAAAACCAGCACAAGATAAGGATGCCATCTCTCACCACTCCTATTTAACATAGTATTGGAAGTTATGGCCAAAGCAATCAGGCAAGAGAAAGAAATAAAGTGTATTCAAATAAGAAGAGAGGAAGTCACAAACTGTCTCTGCAGATGACTTGATCCTATATTTAGAAAATCCTATCATCTCAGCCCAAAATCTTCTTAAGCAGATAAGCAATTTCAGCTAAGTCTCAGGATACAAAATCAATGTGCAAAAATCACAAGCATTCCTATACACTAACAGTAGACAAGCAGAGAGCCAAATCATGAATGAATTCCCATTGACAATTGCTACAAAGAGATAAAATACCTAGGAATACAGCTAACAAGGGAAGTGAAGGAACTCTTCAAGAAGAACTACAAACCACTCCCAAGGAAATCAGAGATGACACACACAAAAAAGGAAAACCATTTAATGCTCATGGATAGGAAGAATCAATATTGTGAAAATGGCCATACTGCCCAAAGTAATTTATAGATTCAATGCTATTCCCATTAAACTATCATTGACATTCTTCCCAGAATTAGAAAAATCTACTTTGAAATTCATATGGAATCAAAGAAGAGCCCATATAGCTAAGACAATTCTAAGTAAAAACAACAAAGCTGGAGGTATCACACACTTCAACCCATCCTACAGGGCTACAGTAACCAAAACAGCATGGTACTGGTACAAAAACACACAGATAGACAAATGGAACACAACAGAGAAGTCAGAAATAAGACCGCACATCTGCAACCATCTGATCTTCAACAAATCTGACAAAAACAAGCAATGGGGAAAAGATATCCTATTTAATAAATGGTGCTGGGAGAACTGGCTAGCCATTTTCAGAAAATTGAAACTGGACTTCTTTCTTACACCTTATACAACAATTAACTCAAGATGGATTAGACTTAAATGTAAAACAAAACTATAAAAACCCTAGAAGAAAATCTAGGCAATACCATTCAGGACATAGGCACAGGCAAAGATTTCATGACAAAAATCTCAAAAGCAATTGCAACAAAAGCAAAAATTGACAAGTGGGATCTAATTAAAGAGCTTCTACACAGCAAAAGAAACTATCATTAGAGGAAACAAGCAAACTAAAGAATGGGAGAAAATATTTTAATCTATCCATCAGACAAAGGTCTGATATTTAGAATCTACAAGGAACTTAAACAAATTTACAAAAAAAAAAAAATTAAAAAGTGGGCAAAGTAAATGAACAGACACCTCTCAAAAGAATACATTCATGTAGCCAACCAACATATGAAAAAAAGCTTAACATCACTGATCATTAGAGACATACAAATCAAAACCACAATGAGATACCATCTCACAACAGAATGGCGATTATTAAAAAGTCAAGAAACAACAAATGCAGGTGAGGCTGTGGAGAAATAGGAACACTTTTACACTGTTGGTGGGAATATAAATTAGTTCAACCAAGGTGGAAGACAATGTGGCAATTCCTCAAAGACCTAGAGCCAGAAGTACCAGCAATTTGAATCAGCAAACCCACTACTGAAAGGAATATAAATCATTCTACTGTAAAGAGTCATGCATATGTTCATTGCAACACTATTCCCAATAGCAGAGACATAGAATCAACCGAAATGCCCATCAATGATAGACTGGATAAAGAAAACTTGGTACATATACACCATGGAATACTATGCAGCCACAAAAAGGAACAAGATCATTTTCCATTCCTGCATTAGTTTGCTGAGGATAACAGCTTCCTCAGCAAACTAATGTAGGAACAGAAAACTGAACACCACATGTTCTCACTTATAAGTGGGAGTTGAACAATGAGAACACATGGACACAGGGAGGGAAACAACACACACTGGGGCATATCAGGGTTGGGGTATGCCAGTGGGAGGGAGAGCATCAAGAAAAATTGCTAATGCATGCTGGGCTTAATACCTATGCGATGGGTTGACAGGTGCAGCAAACCACCATGGCACATGTTTACCTATGTAACAAACCTGCACATGTATCCCAGAACTTAAAATACTCTAAAAGAAAGCAGGAAGAGGACAAGGAAATAAAAAACAGATGCAACAGAGAGAAAATAAAAATAAGATGGTAGATCTAAACCCAAGCATATTGATAACTGCATTAAATGTAAGTGATCTAAATACCCCAAATGATTGGCAAAGATTATCCAACTAGATTTTTTAAAGCAATGATGTGCTATCTACAAGAAATCTCATTTTAAATACAAAGATTCAGATTAAAGGTAAAGGATGAAATAATATATACTCTGTAAACACTCATCTTAATAAATCTTGACTACCTAATAGGAGACAAAACAAGGACTATTACTTGGAACAATAGTGGACCTTTTATAATAATAAAGTATTAAACGTGTATGTACATGAAACAGAAACTGACTTAACTGAAAACAGAAATAACCAACCTTATGGTTGAAGATTTCAACACTTGTTAATTGATTAAACAAGCAGGGAGAAAATCAGTAAGGACATAAGATGTTTGAACAACCAATCAACCAATCTGACCTAGTTGTTATTTATAAAATCCCCATCAACTGTAAGAATATGTATCTTTTTCAAGGGCACATGGAATATTTGCAAATACAGATCATATGCTAGGCAATAAAATAAGCTTCAGTACATTTAAAAGAACTGAAATTAGAGACTACTGATTTTAAAATGGCAGCATAGAAACAAGCTGGCTTCACTTTCTCCTCCACAGAAAACCAAAAGCTGATAAACAGTGATGAGATTTTCACTAGGAACAACCCAGACTTCAAACAGAAGGATGAGACAGATCCCGGGACTACAGAGAAGTGAATAAGCTCTGAGCAGACAGTAGGAGAATTAGACTTTCTCATCTGCAAAGCCTACCTCATCCCCCATTCTGCCCAGCAGTAAGCGTGCAAAAAAATATTTCCCCAACTCAGTTTCTACACTGAAAAAAGTGAGATTTAGGTGGCCAACGAACTTTCCCACCAACCTGGTTTCCCTGGCAGGAGACCTATCCTTGCCTTTACCCACAGGAAACACTGTGACTGTCTGAAGGGAGAAATAGCCAATGAGGACAGGTAGAAACAAAAGGGGAAGGTGTGACTACTACCATCCTTAGCTCTGGAAATTGCTTTGTAACTCAGCCAAATGGGATGGCAAGTCAGAGTGGCTGTTCACCAGCCCCACACTATAAGAAGGTAATTTAACATATGCCTTGGTCACAAACCCCTTGCCAGCCTTCTCATACTGCCATGATGTTTCCTTTAGAACCTCCCCCATTCAGGACAGGCAGTGCTCCAATAATTTACTGGAGCTGAGGTTAATCTGGGTTTAAGACACCACGTAAAGCTGAAAAAGAGGAAGAACCTATTAGTAAAGATTTGCTAAGCAGGCCAGGCATGGTGTCTCATGCCTATAATCCTAGCACTTTGGGAGGCTAAGGCGGATCATTTGAGGTCAGGAGTTTGAGGAAAGCCTGGCCAACATGGTGAAACCCCGTCTCTACTAAAAGTACAAAAATTAGCTGGACATGATGGCGTGTGCCTGTAATCCTAGTTACTTAGGAGGATGAGGCAGGATAATCGCTTGAACCTAGGAGGCAGAGGTTGCAGTGAGCCGAGCGTCACTGCACTACAGCCTGGGCGATGAATGAGACCCTGTCTTAAAAAAAAAAAAAAAAAATGTATGCCAGGTGCTGTGGCTTATGCCTGTAATCCCAACACTTTGGGAGGCTGAGGCGAGTGGATTGCTTGGGGTCAGGAGTTCAAGACCAGCCTGGCCAACATAGTGAAACCCTGTCTTTACTTTAAAAATACAAAAGTTAGCCAGGCATGTTGGCATGCACCACCTGTAATCCCAGCTACTCAGGATGCTGAGGCACAAGAATTGCTTGCACCTGAGAGGCAGAGGTAGCAGTGAGCCAAAATAGCATCACTGCACTCCAGTCTGGGCTCTAGAGCAAGACTGTATCTCAAAAAAAAAAAAAAAAAAAATTTACTAAGCAAATATATCCAATAAAAAACAGAACTAGTAAAGAGAGAAAACAGAAAACTGAAATAACGAATCCCTCAATGAAAAGACATAGACATATATCCAAAAGAAACAACAGCAAACAGGTGATACTAGTTTGGATATTTGTCCCCTAAAATCCCATGTTGAAATGTTACCTCCAGTGATAGAAGTGGGGCCTAGTTGGAGGTATTTGGTTCATGGGAGTGGGTCCCTCATGAATGGCTTGATACCCTCCCCATAGTAATGAGTTCACAGGAGAGTTGTTCATTAAAAGGAGCCTGGCACTTCCTCCTCTCTCTCTTGCTCCCTCTCTTGTCATGTGACATGCTGGCTCCCCTTCACTTTCTGCCATGATTGTAAGCTTTCTGAAGCCCTCACCAGAAGCAGATGCCAGCACTATGCTTCATGTACAGCCTGCAGAATAATGAGACAAATAAACCTCTTTTCTTTATAAATTACTCAGTCTCAAATATTCCTTTATAGCAATGCCAATAGATTAATACAACACAGAATTATAACCTCCCCAAAAGGACAAAGCAAAAATCTGTAACTGACTCTAACAAGATGCTGATTGTGAGCTCTCTAAGAATTAACAGTTTTAAGGAAACTCAGTAATTTCCAAGGTAACACAGAAAAAACATTCAGAAATTTATCTGAGAAATTTAACAAAGAGATTGACATAATTTTTTAAAAATCAAACAGAAATATTGGAACTCAGAGATACATTTGCTGAACTGAAGAACTCATTAGAGTCTCTTAGCAGCAGAATGGACCAAGCAGAGGAAAAAAATCAGTAAGCTTGAAGGCTTTCTATTTAAAAATACACAGAGAAGAAAAAAAAATGAAAAGGAATGAAGACTGCCTACAAAATGTAGAAAATTACTTCAAAAAATCAAATATAAGAATTATTGGTGTTCCAGAAAGAGCTGAGCAAGAGCAAGAGGTAGAAAGCTTGTTCAAATAAATAACAGAAACCTTTCAAAAATGTCCAAAATGTGAGAAAGATATAAATGTCAAGGTATAGGAAGGCCTGAGACAACCAAACAGATTCAACCCAAATAAGACTACCACATGGTGTATAATAATCAAACTTTTAAAGATCAAAGACAAGAAGATCCTAAAAGCAGCAAGAGAAAAGTGGTAAATAACATATAGAGGAGCTCCAATTTGTCTGGCAATAGACTTCTTTATGGAAACCATATAGAACAGGAGGGAGTGAAATGACATTTTCAAAGTGCTCAAAGAAAAAACTACCATCTTAAAATATTGAACCCAGCAAAATTATCCTTCAAATATGAAGGAGAGACAAAGTCTTTCCCAAACAAAAGCTGAGAGAATTCACCATCACTAGATTCATCTTAACGACAACAACAAAAAAGAATTCTTCAATCTGAGAGAAAAAACACCCTAATCTATGAAAAGAAAACTTTTCAAGATATAAAACCCACTGGTAAAATTAAGTACATGGGCAAACCAAGAATACTCTATTACTGTAATTGTAGTGTTGAATTAACTCACAACTCTAGGGTCAAGACCCAAAGACAAATCTATCAAAAATGATAATGGCTACAGCAACCTATTAAAAGATATGTAATATAAAAATATGTAGAGCCAGGCACAATGGCACACACCTGTAATCCCAGCCCCTCAGGTGGCAGAGGTGGGAAGATTTCTTAAACCCAGGAATTCAAGACCAGCCTGGGAAATGTAGAGAGACCCTATCTCAAAAAATAATGTAAATTGAGACAACTAAAAGTCAAAATGTAGGGAAATGGAGTTTTGG
>NW_016107709.1:1562967-1644997 GCF_001604975.1 Cebus imitator
AAAAAAAAAAAAAAAAAAAAAAAAAAAAAAAAAAAAAAAAAAAAAAGAATATACACAGAAAGAATGTAAGTGTATCTGACAGTAATGCAGAAAATGAGAAACCAAAATGCTAGAAGGCATATAGAAAACAAACAGCAAAATGACAGAAGTCTTCTCTTATTGGTAATTACTTTACATGTAAATGGACCAAATAATCTAATCAAAAGACAGAGACTGGCAAAACAGGTGTAGATAAAAACCATGATCCATCTAAATGCTCTCCATAGGACATTTGCTTTAGATCCAAAGACACAAATAGACTGAAAGTGAAAGGATAGAAATGGATATTCCATGGAAATAGAGACCTAAAGAGAATAGAAGTGGCTACGTAATATCAGACAAAATAGACTTTAAGTTAAAAAAGGTTACAAGAGACAAAGAAGACATTATATATTAATAAAATATTCAATACAGCAAGTAGATATAATAAAGATTTATGCATTTAATAACAAACTATCAAAATATATGAAGCAAAAACTAATAGAATTGAATGGAGAAATAGTTCTACAATGATAGTTGAAGATTTCAATATCCCACTCTCAATAATAAATAGAACAGCTACACAGAAGATAAGGAAAATAGAGGACTTGCACCACAGAATAAACCAATTGGGCCAAACAGACATATACAGAACACTCTACCCAACAACAACAGAATACCTATTTTTCTCAAGTGCATATGAAACATTTTCCAGGACAGACCATATATTAGGCCATAAGCTAAGTCTCAATAGACTTTCCATTTTTTTTGTTTTGTCTCATCTGACTCATCTTCCATCAATAGACTTTAAAAGATGGATATTTATAAAAGTATCTTTTCCAACCACAAAGATAAGAAGTTAGATATCAGTTTCAAGAAAAAAAAATAGAAAAATCCACAAATTTGTGGAAATTAAACAACACACTGTTAACCAATGAAACAAAGATGAAATTACAAGAGAAGTTGCAAAATACTTAGAAGCAAACGAAAACAAAAACACAACATACCAAAACTTATGGGACACAGTGAAAGCAGTGCTAAGTGAAAAATTAATCGCTATAAATGTTCATATTAAAAAATAAGAAATCTCAAACCAACAACCTAACTTTACAAAGTAAGGAATTAGAAAAAGAAGAACAAACTAAGCCTAAAGCTAGCAGAAGGAAGGAAGTTATAAAAACTAAAGAAGAGGTAAATTAAATCGAAAATAGAAAAATAATAGAGATTAACAAAACAAAAAGTTGGTTCTTCAAAAAGATTAACAGAATTGACTTCAGCTAGACAGACTAAGAAAAAAAGTGAGAAGGCTCAAATTACTAAAATCAGAAATCAAAGTGGAAACATTACTACAAATTCTACAGAAATAAAAAAGGATTATAGAGTACTATGAGCAATTATATACCAACAAATTTTATAACCTAGATGAAATGGAAAAATTCCTAGAAACAGAAAATTCACCCAGATTAAACCCAAATAAAGTTTTTAATAGACCTATACCTAGTAAGAAGATTGAATCAATAATCAAAGTTTTGTTTTAAGAAAGAAAACCCGTACCTGATAGGAGAGGGATGGTGGTGATTGTACAACAATATGAATGTATTTAATGCCACTAAGCTGTACACCTAAAAATGATGAAGATTATAAATTTTATGTTATATGTATTTATGTTATATGTATCCCCTACCATAAAAAAGTAGAGGAAAAAAGAATACTAGGCTCTTCACATAAAGAAAAATCTTAATGGCCAATGTGTCTAAATGTGTTAAAATGTGTCTAGCTTCATTTAAATTCAAACCACAGTGAGAAATTATTTATACCTCTACCAAAATGGCAAAAAATTTAAAAGCCGGACAATACCCAGGGTTAGTGAAATTTGGGACCAACCAAAATTCTCTTACAGACTAGTGGGAGTGTAAATTGTTACAATCATTTTGGAACATATTTTGGCATTACCTTGCAAAGCTGAAGATTCATGGATCCCATAACCCAGCAATTCCACCCTTAAGTATATATATCCTAGAGAATCTTATGTATATATATATGTAAGGATATTCATGGAAGCATAATTTGTTATATTAAAAAACTGGGGAAAAGAAGTCCATCTAAAATAGATTAACAAGACTCCCCTATATAGTAACAATATAGATGAATCTCAAACAATATAATGTGAAAGAAGAAAGAAAAGAATACAAACAGTGTGATTTTAGACATAAGAAATTTGAAAATAGGCAAAAATAATTTAATTGCATATTGATGTTTTACAGATGATAACACACAAAATCAAATAAATAATTATAATGAAAGTCATTTTACTGTTTATCTCTAGGGGCTGGGAGAGAATTATGATAGGAAGAAACACACCAGGGGGATCTTCTGGGCTGCTGGTTCTATTTCTTGACCTTGGATACAATTATATATTTATGCATATCTTAATATATATCTAAATTATATTTACATATATGATGTACTTTATGTACCATGTAATATATATCACAAAATTAATTTATAAAAGGGGGACTGTTAGCAAGCATCTCTTGTTTTAAATACTCTCCATAAGGCAGTTCCATGTTACATTAGAAAAATAATTCTACACCCTAGACCCTAAATAAAATAAACTATTTAAATATTTCTAGGAAGAAACAATTAGGCTTTTTCCTCCCTCTTAAAAACGATGGATATGTCTGGGGCCCTGGAAAACTCTAAATGCCTATTTTGCCTTTTTTTGTGATTTTAAAAATTCTCAATTTTGCCCTTTTGATAATAAATTATGAGCAAAAGGGGGAATTTGTTAACACCATGTAAATTTTAAAAGTGTACTTTAAAAAATATACGTGATTACAAATGAGAATACTATATGTTGGATAGTAATCTGTGATTTAAGATCACAGTGATGCATTGGTTGTAGCTCTTACTTGCTCCAGAGCATTGATTGTGTGCATCTTTTCCCAAGTTCATACTCAGTAATGTCAGATCATATTCACAGCTTGAAATTGAGTATGGTGGAATATTTACAGCCTGGAAATCGGCAAATGATACAACCTGCAAATGCACCCCCATCCCCACCCATTTGTTAAACATTTAACAGCACACCACTGCTTAAGGACTAAGAGTTCTGAATATAAGTTTAAACCTTTTTTTCATTAGTTTATATATCTTTGGAGAAGCTTAAACCTGCTTGACAAACAACTCTGTCAAGGCAGTCAAGTATTTCTTAGGACTAAAAAAAGTAAGCATCTCTAACAAGAGAACTTAATTGATATAAAACTCAGAAAAGAATAAAGTGTAGAAAAAAATGGAAGAATAAACACAATTTGGCATGCCTTAGACCATGCCCCTTCCATTTTGTTGCTAATATGAAAAAGAAAAATTACTGAAATAGTCTCCTTTTTAGGCAGTTTGCTGAGCAGTTGGGTTCTACTTCCAACTGCTGTATTAGGAGAAAAATAAGACTGTCCTCTGTTCTTGGAGGTACAAACATGGAGGCAGTTTCCCTATTTGGAATATCATGAAATTTGGAGCTAATGTGTTTAGTATTTGATGAAAAAATTTTTTCTCTTTGCCCCAGCTCCCTGAAGCTATTTAATAAAGGCCTTTACAGTTTTTATTGCTATTGTATTAATCAAGGATACAGAAGTATTATTTATCCAGCTTTTCCACTAAATGGAAAACTATCCCTTCTGAAGTGAAATGTAGATAGTAGACACTTGTGAGATGCAGCGGCCTTTAGTGAGTTAATGTCTAATAAGAAGGAAAATGGGGTGAAAATTCAGAAAATCCAGACTACGTTTTGGTTGTGTTGACCATTTACCTGATGGTAGTCATTTAGTTGTCCTTTGTCTCAGTCTCTTCATTCTAAGACTTAGACTTAAAAATGTTGATTATGAAATACATATTTCATAAAGATTTGCATTTATCTTTTGAAGCATGTTGGAATAGAGGCAGTGATGAAGCATAAAGTGGTCAAATAGATTTAATGGACCAATTCCAAACAAGACAAAAATAATTTCTACGTTTCAATAAAGGCTATGTTTTCTTCCTCCTCTTCTTTATTCTCCTCCTTGTTTCTTCTTCATTTTGTGGAGGTGGTGGTCTTGTTTTGAAATTGAATATGGTAGATATTTACAGACTGGAAATTGGCAAATGATACAACCTGCAAATGCACCCCCATCCCCACCCATTTGTTAAACATTTATCAGCACACCACTGCTTAAGGAATAAGGCTGGTCTCAAACTCCCAGGCTCAAGTAATCCTGCCTTGGCCTCCTGAAGTACTGGGATTACAGGTGTGAGCCACTGCACCCAGCCTCGTCCCTTTTACTTTTGGGCTATGTGATCTATTTCTTTTATTCTTTTTCTTTTTTACTTTTATTTTAGGGTCAGGGGTACATGTGCAGGTTTGTTATATATGTAAATTGCATATCATGGGGGTTTGGTGTACAGATTATTTCTATACCCAGGTAATAAGCATAGTACCTGATAGGTAGTTTTTGATCCTCACCCTCCTCCCTCTCTCTGCCTTAAAGTAGGCATTGGTGTCTGTTCTTTCATTCTTTGTGTCCATGTGTACTCAAAAGTTTAGCTTCAATTTGTCAGTGAGAACATGCAGTATTTGATTTTTGTTCCCGTGTTAGTTCACTTAGGATACTGGCCACTGGCTCCATCCACATTGCTGTAAAGGGCGTGATCTTGTTCTTTTTTATGGCTGCACAGTACTCCATGGTGTATGTGTACCACATTTTCTTTATCCAGTCTGCCATTGATGGGCATTTTGGTTGATTCCATGTCTTTGTTATTGTGAATAGTTTTGTGACGCTGTGATGAACATACACATGCATGTGTCTTTATGGTAGAACAATTTATTTTTGGGGGGGCATATACCCAATAATGGAATTGCTGTGTTGAGAGGTAATTCTGCTTTGAGTTCAGAAATCACCAAATTGCTTTTCACAATGGCTGAACTTGTGTGTTTAGCACAACTGAACCTAATAGATTTGGCTTCTACTTTGGAGAAAAGCTACTCCTTTTGAAAGCATGCTCTCCCTCCTGTTCCTCCTCCTCCTTCTCTTCCTCATCTTTCTTCTCTCCCTTCTTCCCTCGTATTGTACTGGCTTGCTTAGCAGTGAATTTGAAAATACAGCCTTCTAAAAAAAATGGATAGTTGTTGTGTAAGATATTTTACAGAATCTAAAATCCTACAAAAATAGGTCTAGGCCCAGTCTAGCCTGCCTGTAGAGTTCGCATTTAATTATCAAATTCAGCCTATATTTAGAATAACATTCAAATTATACTGTTCACTTAGATGTATATTTATACTGATTTTTTAAAAATCCAGTTTCATAGGGGAAACTCAGCTCTTTTGAAGTTAAAAGAACAATATTTGTGCTGAAAAATTTTAGTTGCTTTTTTCTCCACCAACTTTTACAGTGAGAACTATATTGGAGGTTGCCAGGCCCTGTCAGCTTCAGCCAATACAAGAGTCCTTCTGTAACATTTGTAATACTATATTTTCATTTGGCTTTTATGAACATTCACCAGCAAATTTAGTCAATTGTTGAGCACTTCTAATTATTAAAGCCCCTTCCTTTTAACGACATGGTTTGTCTGTGTCCTCCCTCAAATGTCATCTTGAATTGTAGTTCCCGTAATCCCTATGTGTTGCTGAAGGGACCCAGTGGGAGGTGATTTAATCATGGGGGCGGCTACCCTCACACTGTTCTCGTGGTAATGAGTGAGATCTCACGAGATCTGATTGTTTTATAAGGGGCTTTTCTCCTTTTGCTTATTCTTCTCTTTGCTGCTATGTGAAGAGGGTACATTTTTGCTTCCCCTTCTGCCATGATTTTAAGTTTCCTGAGGCCTTCCCAACCATTCTGAACTGTGAGTCAATTGAACCTGTTTTCTTTATAAATTACCCAGTCTCGGGTAGTCCTTTATAGCAGTGTGAGAACAGAATAATATCCTTTGAGATATACTGAATCTGCTTCTTTTTAATTTCCATTCAGTTGTCATAATTCTGTGCTCAGGAACCACATAATTGGTTGTAGTGTATTCAAAAACAATTATGTTCATACTGAGACTTTTTTCTTGTCCAAGTTGAATTTTCCCAGTCTTTTGAAGGCAGTGTAGTAGTGTTTAAGAACACAGGCTTTAAAATCAAAACAAACCTGGGCTTATAGCCTAGGTATACCATTTACTATTAGTCCTGTGATTTGATAAAAGACACCTAGCTTCTCTAAGCATCAATGATCTTACCTGTAAACTAAGCATAACAACACCCTCATAGGACCCTTGTGAGGAGATAAAATCAGATACTGGATGTAAAGGATTTAGGACAGGACCTAGTTTATATTAAGCATTGAGAGAATAGCAATTTATATTTAGATGTCTTTCATGTAGTTTATAGATCTTTCATTGAAATCATTTTCCTCTGGGTACACTCTGGTTTGTCATTATTGCTGTTAATAAGTGGCTCTCAGAACTTAGTCGTTTTAATGTAGTTTGAATAGTTCATAGTACAAAAAAACTTTGTCTTAGATAGTAACCTCATTTTAATGCAACCTAAACTTAAATTATTTATGGTAGTGAGGCTACTTAAGTTTCTAGTCAACTAAAACCCACAAGTATTTTTTTAAATGCACTACCATCAAATCAGCTCTTTAGAATGTATTTGTTTAGTTTTGTATACCTAAGTGAAAAATTATTTATAGTTATGCCTCTTCACTATTCCTAAATTTGCTTTGGCCTAACATTACAGAATTTTTTAATGATTCTGTCATCTGCTATATTAGCTGGTCTTCTAAGTGCTATCTTCTATACTTTTTAATTTTTATGGATACATAATAGGTGTACATATATTTGTGTACTTGATCAATATCACTCATGTCTTCCAAGTTGACAATAATTGTGGACAGGATATACAGTACAAGTATAAAGTCCTGGTGCATGCTGCTAGGCTTCTTTCAAGTGAGAGTGAGGAAGTTCCAGGCTCTTTTAAACAAGCAGATCTCATGTGAACACATAGAATGAAAACTCACTCATTACTGTGAGAATAGCACCAAACCATCTCATGATCCAAACACCACCCACTAGGCCCATCTCCAACAATGGAGGTCACATTTCAACACGAGATTTGGAGGGGACAAACCATCCAAACCATATCAGATATTGCCCAATTAGCCCAATTATTCTGTCAAAGCTTGTGAATAAAGCTACTCTGGCACAATACAATATTCTCACCAAATTCATTTGTCTTTTAGTGGTCACTGCTTCATTTTGTTAAGTTTTTGTTGTCATTGTTGTTTGACTGGAGACAGAGCTTTGCTTTGTTGCCCTGGCTGGAGTGCAGTGGTGCAATCCTGGCCACTGTACCTGGCCAATAATGTCTTTTACTACAAAATCATCCAGCTCAGAATCACATGTTGCAGTTTGTTGTCGTGTCTCACTTGTTGTCCTCAGTCTGAAACAGTTTCCCAGCTTTCTTAGGCTTTCATAAATTGGACACTTTTGGAGATCACAGGCCATTTATTTAGTAAAATGCCTCTCCATTCACGTTTGTCTAATGTTTACTCATGATTAGACTTAAATTATGCATTTTAGGCTGGAAAATCATAATTGTGATGCGGCATTCCTCTTGCTGCATCCTAGTAAGTGATGCATGAGACAGATTTGTCCCATTCCTGATAATGTTAACTTGGATGGCTTAAGATGGTGTCTGCCAGGGCTTTCCCATATACTTTTTTCCCCTTTGTATAATAATAACTTTTTTGTGGCAGTTCCTTTAAAACTATGTAAATATACTATCTTAACCAAATTTTTAATGTATTCATTTATTTATATCTTTGTGTACTCACGATTTCTCATTCAGTGAATTGTAATCTACTATTTTGCTGTTTGAGTTGTCCTCAGTTTGGTTATTGGGAGCCTCCCTAAGCTGTTTTTGGTGCCCCTTTGACATGTCCCATAATTCATTTATTACTTTTTTGCTTTCTGGTACAACAAAAAAGATGTTCTTTTCCTAATCAGCCCTGTGAATTGGGCATTCTCCAGGGAGCCCTGGTTTCTTTTATAAGATAATCGTATTTAAAAGCCAAGATCTGTGTGCTAGGTATGCTTGTTGCTATTGTGATACTGCTCCTAGGTCTTTCAGTGTACAGAGCTAAGAATATACATACACGTTTTTGTTTCTGTTCTTTTTTCAAGATGGCAGGTTAGAGGCTTTTAGTATGCCTCAGCCACCTGGAAATAGCAAAATTGTACATAAAGATCAGCTCTGTGAGCTTTAATTCAAGAAGGAAAATGGGAATCTACCAAAATGGTGATGGACACCCCAGATCCCAGGGAGAACACAAGCAAATAGCCATCATGATGTCATCTGGCTGATAAAGTGAGTGAAGCCCCCGTATGTGAGAGAGACAGAGAATCTTCCTCTGTGACTTACCTTTTGTATTAGTCTGTTCTCAAGCTGCTAAAAAAGACACATCTGAGACTAAATAATTTATAAAGAAAAAGAGGTTTAATGGACTCACAGTTCCATGTGGCTGAGAAGGTCTCACAGTCATGGCAGAAGGCAAAAGAGGAGCAAAGGTATGGTGGCAGGCAAGAGAGCTTGTGCAGGGGAACTGCCCTTTATAAAACTATCAGATCTTGTGAGACTTATTCATGATCATGAGAACAGCATGAAAAAAACCCACCCCCATGATTCAATTACCTCCTACTGGATCCCTCCCGCAACACATGGGGATTATGGGAGCTACAATTCAAGATGAGATTTAGGTTGGGTACACAGCCAAGCCATGTTACCTTTCTACTGGGGATCCAAGAAACCCAGGACAAAGGAGGACATGTTGTCTGTCCCAGGCCCTGGAGCTAACCTGGGGAGAGGACTGGAGGCACTGAGAGGAAACAACACTGGGAAAAGCTGCAGGCATTTTCTCAGAGTTAGGGGTGGGAGCAGGATGCCATTTTTTAATCTAGGCACATACAAAGTTAGTCATTCTTTGATGACCTGTCAGTGTGGTCATGCAGGCATTTTAGTTTTAGGCCAGAGACTGGAGAACCTGCTCTGGAGTGGATGAGGGCCCTCTACAGCCAGAATTGTAGAAAGGGCCTTAACAGTAGGTAAAGGAATTATGCTCTCCCCACCACAGGCTTGGGGCAGAAAAAGCTGCTACCACTGCAGTTTCTCCTGGGCAACAAGACTTGCAGTCAGGGCCAGATTGATGACCTAGACCTGGTCTAGATGTCATTGCTGGGTAATACCAGCCTGCTCTTCAGAAATTGTGGTGCAGCAGGGCTCTCTCCACTTCTACACCCAGGAAGGATTTAGGCATTCAGAGTACTTGTTTGCATGTGTTAGCAGCCTGAGTTTCCCTACCATTCCTATGCAGAGATCCTGGTGCAGGAGGGCCCTCTCTACTTCATGCCCAGGCAGATACCAGTCATGCAGAGTACCCATTTGTCTGAATCAGTAGCCTGAGCTGGCCCATCCTTCCTGTGTGGAGACTACGATGAGACAGACCCCTCTCTGCCCCACAACCAGGCATATCTCCAGGGAGTTAGACTACCCATTGACCTGGATTAGCAGCCTGAGCTGCCCCACCTTTCCTCTGCAGAGACTATGGTGTGGCAAGGCCCTCTACACTCCAAAATTAGGCAGATACCCAGGTATCTGGAATACCTACTATCCTAGATTAGGAGTTTAATTCCCTCTCCCACCCCATGCATATAAATTGGGACCGAGGAAGTTTCTCAGCTCCATGCCTAAGTAGACCTCCGGGTGCCTTGTGGCCACCCACTGGATACCCCCTTGGTGCTAATGCTTGTGCTTGCCATCAAGGGACCTGTACATGGGCCTGCCCTGTCTGGCCCTGTCCATCTTGCCCCACCCCCTCAGGACTAAGCAAAGAGCTCAGACCACTGTGCACTCCACAGATCAACCCATTGCCTGAGGCAACAGGGAGCTTCTTCCAGTAAATCAGGATCAAGTATATACCCATCCATGTTGCCTGCAGATGGCTCTTATGTATAAGCACAATCTACTGGCTTGTAGGTCAAAGTATACAACACATTATAAAACATGTCAAAAGAAGTATATAGGGCTATAGAAGCAAAGCCAAAAGACCCTACACAGCATTCTCTACAGTCACATCCCCAAGGTCAGGGGGGAGGGTTGGAGAAGGGAATGGAGAAAAGAACCCAATAATACTATAGGAAAATAATATACCTGCACACAAATACTAATTAAAAATTAATTTAAAAAAATTAGAAGTGCCAGTGTCTCCAGATGAGAAGGAACTGGCATAAAAATTTTGGCACCATGAAAAATCTGAACATAGTGACACCACCACAGGATTATATTAGCTCTCCAGCAATGGTCCCTAACCAAAATGGAAACTCAGAAATGACAGATAAAGAATTCATAACAAGGCTTTGTGGTAATCTCAGCACTTTGGGAGGTCAAAACAGGAGGATCACTTGGAGCCAGGAGTTTGAGACCAGTCTGGGCAACACAGCAAGACCCTGTTCCTACAAAAATTCAAAAAATTAGCTGAGTATGGTGGTGTCTTCTTGTGGTTCCAGCTACTCAAGGGGCTGAGGTGGGAGGTCTGTTTGAGCTCAGGAGTTCGAGGCTGCAGTGAGCTGTGATTGCACCACTGCACTTCAGCCTGGGTGACAGAGAAAGACCCTGTCTCAAAAAAAAAAAGAAGAATTCAAAGCATGGATTATAAGAAAGCTCAATGAGATCCAAGACAAGGCTGAAAATCAACACAAGTAAACTTCTAAAGCAATTCAAGAAGTGACAGAAGAGATGAACAGCTTACAGTGAAACCAATCAGAGCTTGTGGAATTAAAAAACTCACTTAAGAAATTTCAAAATACAGTTGAGAACATTATCAATTGACTGGACCAAGCTGAAGAAAGAATTTCAGAGCCTGAAGAATAGTCTTTTGAAATAACCCAGTCAAATATAAGGAAAAATACTTTTTAAAAATGAACAATGTATTTGAGAAATATGGGATTATGTGTAAAGCAACCAAACCTACCAACTATTGACATTCCTGAGAAAGACGGAGAAAAAGTAAACAACCTAGAAAACATACTTGAGGGAATAATTCAAGAAAATTTTCATAATCTTGCTAGAGAGGTAGATGTCCAGATAAAAGAAATCCAGTGAACACTTGTGGATCAAACAAAATGAACATCCCCAAGGCAAATAGTCACCAGATTGTCCAAGACCAACACTAAAGAAAAGAAGGCAGCCAGAGAGACAGGTCAGATCATATACAAAGAGAACCCCATCAAGCTAACAGTGAACTTCTCAGCAGACACCTGACAAGCCAGGAGATACTGGAGGCCTGTTTTCAGCATTCTTAAAGAAAAGAAATTCCAAGCAAGAATTTAATATCCTGCCAAGCTAAGCTTCATAAATAAAGGAGTAAGAAAGTCTTTTCCAGACAAACAAGCACTAAGGGAATTTGTTACCACTAGACAAGCCTTACAAGAGACTCTTAAGGGAGTTCTAAATAGGCTACTGACAGAATAATACCTACTATCAAAAAAACAGACATCAGTACATAGCCCACATACCTTACAAAGCAGCCACACAATAGAAACTATAAAGCCACCAGCTAACAACATCACAGTAGGATTCTATTTCTAGAAAACCCTAAAGACTCCACCAAAATGCTCCTAAAAGTGATGAAAAGACTTCAGTAATGTTTCAGGATACAAAACCAATGTACTAAATCAGTATCATTTATATATATTCATATTGCTAAAGCTGAGAGCAAATAATGAATAAATCTCTTTTACAATAGCCACAAAAAATATAATGTCTACAAACACATCTAACCAGGGAGGTGAAATATCACTATAAAGACAACTACAAAACACTTCAGAAAGAAATCATAGATGACACATACCAATGGAAAAATGTTTTATGCTCATGGACAGGAAGACTCAATGTCATTAAAATGGCCAGACTGCCCAAAGCAATCTACAGATTCAATGTCATTCCTATCAAACTACCAATGTCATTTTTCACAGAACTAGAAAAAACTATTCTAAAATTCATATGGAACCAAAAACGAACACATGTAGCTAATGCAATCCTAAGCAAAAAGAACAAATCTGGAAGTATAACATTAACCAACTTAAAACTATACAATACTATAAGTAACCAAAACAGCATGGTACTGGTACAAAAACAGACATGTGGACCAATGGAATAGAATAGAGAACTCAAGAGATAAAGCCACACACCTACATCCATCTGATCTTTGACAATGTCAACAAAAATAAGCAATGAGGAAATGACTCTCTTTTCAATAAATGGTGCTGGGATAGCTGGCTAGCTATATGCAAAAGAAAGAAACTGGACCGCTACTGATAGCAGCAGCAACCCATTTGGAGTGGCCACTGCCATCATGCTAGTTGCAGCTGGGAGGTGTGGCTAGGGTTGCACACACTGTAGAGCCATTGGGAGCCAGGGATAAGTGGGCCCTTCACCACTTCCAAGTTGGTGGGGCAGAAGCTCCCAAGGTACAGCCACAGCTACCCAAGTTGTGGCTGTGGACATGAGCCTCCAAGTTGTGGCTATGGACAGAACAGGCAGGAGCCCCCCTGCCCCAGGTGCAGGGGCTGCTGTCCAAACTGCAGCTGTGGACTCAAGCATCCTTGCAGTCTTGGGGGCCTGGGAAGGCCCCCACTGCCCTCACAGACACGGAAATGCCTGCTCCCACTGCCTGGCTTCTCCCTGCTATTGATGCCCACTCCAATCTCAGAGCATAGTTGGGGCCAACCCAGGAGCTGTCACACCTGGCCAGGTGTGCACACACTTGGGGCAGTGCTGCTTTGCCAGCCCCCTGGCACCTTGGCCCCCTCCAGACTTTGAGCACCAATGAATATAGGAGGGAAGCCAATGAGGGTGCCAAGGGAAGCTTAGCACTGACCTGCAGGAACCCCTTGGCACCTACAGCCTGGGTGCCATGAATGGCAGCAGGAAACAGACAGGTTCCTGGGTGGAATGGGGTGGGTCTCTGGTGAGGCCCTACCTTCAGGCCAAGGAGGGAATGAAGGGGGGGCCAGGCTGTCAGTCCTGCAGACCAGAGTGGGAACTTGTGGTGCCTTTTGCAGGCCTGCCTATGGCCTACCCATGGACCAATCAGTGTGTACTTCCTTCCCTCTGAGGCCCATAAAATCTCGGGGTTCAGCCAGAGCTGAGCAAACATAGAAATAGCTACAGAGAGGGGCTATGCACTCCAGGGCCCCCTCTGAGCTATTCTGTCACTCAATAAAGCTCCTCTTAACCTTGTTCACCCTCCACTTGTCTGCATACCTCATTCTTCCTGGATACAGGATAAGAACTTGGAACCTGATGAATGGCAGGGCTGAAAGAGCTGTGATATAAACAGGGCTGAAACATACCCCTTGCTCAACTGTTGTAGGTAAAGAGAAGGAGAGAAGAGCTGTGGCCCTTCGGGGAGCCCAGACCTGGGAGCTGTGCCAGGGCTGTGACTTCCCCTTTGGGGCCCTATGAATCTCCAAGCTTCCAGGCACCACTGCGTTCCCCAGTGGCAGCCATGGAAGCTGCTTATCGTGTGCCTGGTCCAGCCACAACCATGCAGAGAGCTGGTGCCCATGCTGGTACCTGGAGCTTCCTGGCCCACTGCAGCAGCCTGTGTCTGACTGTGCACAGTGGCCGGACCCCACGCTGTCTCACTCATGTAACCCTTGCTGCTCCATGCCTTGCTTGCCCTTGGCAGGCATGGGACCCAGGCTGGTAGCATGAGCTAAGGGCAGCCTGCCAGGCCCAGTGGGCAGAATAAGCTCAGCAGGCCTGAACAAAACTTGGGCAAAGGCACCATTAGCCACAGGGGTTTCTGCCCAGAAAAGCAACACCCCAAGGATCCTGCAATGCTACCTTTCACTATATACAAACATTAATTCTAGATGGATTAGAGATTTAAATGCAAGACCTCAAACTATATGAATTCTAGAAGAAAAGGAAACATCATTTTGGACATAGGCCTTGGGAAATAATTTATGACTAAGTCTTCAAAATCAAGTTCAACAAAAACAAAAATTGACAAGTGGGACCTAATTAAACTAAAGAGCATCTGCACAGTAAATGAAACTATGAACAAAGTAAACAGACAACCTACAAAATGGGAGAAAATATTGAATAACTATGCATCTGACAAAGTAATTTCCAGAATCTATAAGGAACTTAAACAATTCAACAAACAAAACCAATCCCATTAAAAAGTGGGCAAAGAACACGAATAGACACTTTTCAAAAAAAAAATATATATATATATATACACATATATATATATGGCTAACAAACATGTGAAAAAATTCTCAACATCACTAATTATCAGAGAAATGTAAATTAAAACCACAATGAGATATCATCTCATACTAGTCAGAATGGCTATTATTAAAAAGTGAAAAAATAGCAGGTGCTGGCAACACTGCAGAGAAAAGGGAACTCTTATACTCTGTTAATAGAAATGTAAATTAGTTCAACCACTGTGGAAAGCATTTTGGAGATTTCTCAAAAAACTAAAAATAGAATTATCATTCAACCCAGCAATCCTATTACTGGGTATATACCCAAAGGAAAAAATTGCTCTACGAAAAAGACACATGCACATGTATGTTCAATATAGCTCTATTCACAATAGGAAAACATGGAATCAGCCTGTGTGCCCATAAAAATGGATTGGATAAAGAAAATGTGGTGCATATACACCATGGAACATTAATTACACAGCTGTAAAAAAAAAAAAAAGAAAAAGAATGAAATCATGTCCTTTACAGCAAGATGGGTGCAGCTGGAGGCCATTAGCCCAAACAAATTAACATACTGCATGTTCTCACTTACAAGTGGGAGCTAAACATTGGGTACTTATGGACATAAAGGTGGCAATGATAGACCCTGGGAACTACTAGAGAGGGGAGGGAGGGAGGATGGAAAGAGTTAAAAAACTACCTACTGGGGATGGGGGCAGTGGCTTATGCCTGTAATCCCACCACTTTGGGAGGCTGAGGCGGGTGGATCACGAGGTCAGTAGATCAACACCATCCTGGTCAATATGGTGAAAACCTATCTCTTCTAAAATACAAAAAAAAATCAGTCTGGGCATGGTGGTGCATGCCTGAAGTCCCAGCTACTTAGGAGGCTGAGGCAGCGGAATTGCTTGAACCTGGGAGGTAGAGACTGCAGTGAGCTGAGATCGAGCCACTGCACTCTAGCCTGTGCGACAGAGCAAGACTCTGTCTCAAAAAAAAAAAAAAAAAAGGAAAGAAAAACTACCTATTGGGTACTCTGCTCACTACCTGGGTGACAATCATTCATAGCCCAAACTTCAGCATCATGCAATATACCCATGTAACAAACCTGCACATGTACCCCCGAATCTAAACTAACAGTTGAAATTATTTTAAGAAAAATAATACACACACTCATAGATATACAGATTTCCATCTATAGTTATATCTGTATCTATATTGAAAACCATGAGTTCAACTGATTCTAATCCAGTATTGTAAATTTCATTCCAGTTTTCTCCCTTACCATATTTGTAATTTTCTTCTTCGACAGTAAGAGACCTGGCTCCCATTATCCTTAATATTCTTACAATTGAGTCTTATTACTCACAGTAGTTATACTCTATAAAGTCCCCAGGAACACTGAATTACTAAATAATGAAAAACTGGTCAGAGAGGAAGTACAGGGTTAGGTTCCTGCAAGTCTCTGGTCACAACATTTCTATCCACTAATCAATATATAACCTTCTTTTATGTGTGTTTCCATTAAGGACGCCTTATTTAGTATATATTCTTCATTCATTAAAACTGAATTCATGGCCAGCAGCACCATAACTCATGCCCAAGTGAAGCTTATCTACACATGTATTTTCTCCATAAGGCACATCACAGCCTTCTTGTATGTAGTAAGAACATTAGTCAGCACTTCAGCCCTATGCTTCGAGCCATTTTAAACAGTGAAATCACCACAAAAAACAAAAAACTTTTTTTTTTTAATTGGCACTAAATAAACTGTGGAAAAGATACTTCTTTACAGTATGAGAGCTGAAATGAAACAAGAAAGCCTCAGCTGGGAATGTGTACATCTAGCAACTTAAATTTTTGTTGCTATGTGCATGTCTGTGAATGGCCACGAAAGCATCACAAGTATTGATTTTGAGGTTACAAATACATTTTGCCAAGTAGGCAAATTCTCAAATATGGAATCAACAAGCAATGAGGATCAATTGCATTTTTTTGATGAATGTCCTCATTTATAACCCATCTCTCATTGGTGCTGCCTCCCCACTCCACTGTGGGAATGCCCTTATCCTGCTCAGCCTCTGACACTCAGCTCTGGCTGTAGTGCCTGCCACCATGCCCTGCCACCTTCTTCTCCTCCACTCTTGAATCCACCTATTGACTTTAGGACTGAATTATTAAGGAAGAGAAAGGAGAATACTACCACTTCACTTTGAGAGTTTAAAAAGAATCTAAATCAATGAGGTATTTCAGATGTAGGAAGAAATAACAATTTATGTATGTCTCACTGAGCTTAAGGGATAAAGTAATATGGATACAATTGAGGGACATCTTTCCATGTATTAATCCCCAATTCCATTCCCTTTCTCTCTCTCAAAGGTGATTACTACCTTCATTTATTTGTTGTTATTCCTATGCATGTTTTTATGCCATAATATACTGTTTTGCATATTTTAAAACTTGATATTAATGATATACTATGTGTAGTGATATACAACTTGCATTTCCTTTTGCTGAATGTTTTTGATACCTATATCTCAGGCTTTGCTCATGTTAGTTGTTGTATCATATTCTGCTATATGAGTATGATAGGTAAATATTTATGTTATTTCCCATTTTAATTATTACAGTGTTGCAATAAATATTCTTGTATATGTCTCTTGCGATCTGTAAGGGATTTTTCTAAGGCCTATACTTAGAAGTAGAATTGTTGGATTGTTGGATGTGAATATCATCAACTTCACTAGATACTGTCAGATTAATTTCCAAGGTGGCTATACCAATTTACACTCCCTGTAGCAGTATGTGAAAGTTCTCTTTTCTTTACATTCATAACAACACTTACTGTCAGATCTGTTTTTGCCAGCATAATGGGGATGAAATAATATCTTGTTTAAATTTATATTTTTCCATAGAAACAAATGAGATTGAGCATTTCTTAGGTGTTTTCATCTGAGTGAAATGCCCTTTTTCCTTTTAGGTATTTTTTTTTCTTATTTATATGCAGGCATTCTTGATATATTCTGGATGTGAATTGTTGTTTATATGTTTCCCACATTTGCTCATCAGTATATGGCTTGTCTTTTCATTTTGTTTATGAAGTTTTGATGTAGAGAAGTTTTTTATTTTTATTTATTTTGAGACAGGGTCTCACTATGTCACCCAGGTTGGAGTGCAGTGGTGTGATCATGGCTTCTTGCCGCCTTGACCTCTTGAGCTCAAGTGATACTCTTGCCTCAGGCTCCTGAATAGCTGGGACTACAAGGCATGCACCAACATACCTGGCTAATTTTTTTTATTTTTTATTTTTATAGAGATTATGTCTCCCTATGTTGCCCAGACTGGTCTCAAACTCCTGAGCTCAAGTGATACTCTTGCCTGGTCTCCCTAAGTGTTGGGATTACAGATGTGAATCATTGAAGTGTTTTTTCTGTTGTTGTTGCTTGTTTGTTTTCTGAGACAAAGTCTTGCTCTGTCACGCAGTGACACAATCTTGGCTCACTGCAACCTCTGCCTCCCTGGTTTAAGTGATTCTCCTGCCTCAGCCTACCAAATAGCTGGGATTACATGCATGGGCCACTGCATTTGGCTAATTTTTGTATTTTTAGTATAGATGGGGTTTTTAAATTTTAATGTAATTATGTAAGTGTTTTTGTTATAATTTGTGCTTTTTGCATCTTTTAAAATAAATCCTTTCCTAACTTCTAAAAGCTATTAAGTTTTGCTTTCCACATTTAGGTTACCAATCCTATACATAAACTTCTTGCTTACCCCACTCTAGCTGTGACACCATCTGCCAATGATGGTTTGGATGTGGTGTGTTCCCACCAAAAATCATGTTGAAATTTGATTCCTGATGTGGCAGTATTGGGAGGTGTGGTCTAGTGAGAGGTGTCTGAGTTATGGGGGGTAGATTTCTCATCAATAGATTAATGCCAAGTGAGTTCTCACTCTTGAGGAGTGGATTAGTTCTCTCAAGAGTGGATTGTTACAAAGTGAGTTTCCTTCTGTTTGGCCCCGCTGTGTACATGTCCACTGCCCCCTCTGACCTTCTGCCATGCTATGACATAACAGGAAAACGCTTGCCAAAAGCCAGTGCCATTCCCTTGAACTTCCCAGCCTGAAGAACTGTGAGCGAAATAAACCTCCATTCTTTAAACATGACCCAGCCCTAGCTATTCTGTTATAGCAACACAAAACAGACTAAGATGGTCAATATATATATTAATACAGTCATACTCTTCAGTAATTGCACCTTGATTATACACAATAGAAACAGAATGTTTAATCTTTCAAGAAAGTTTGGAGTTTATCTTATAAAGAGTTGAGCATTCTCCCTAAACTTAATTGAAGACTATTAGGAGGCTGGGTGAGGTGGCTCACACCTGTAATCTCAGCATTTTGGGAGGCTGAGAGGCAGGTAGATCACCTGAGGTCAGGAGTTCAAGACCAGTCTGACCAATACAGTGAAACCCTGTCTCTACTAAAAATACAAAAATTAGCTGGGCATGGTGGCACCTGCCTGTAGTCACAGCTACTCAGGAGGCTAAGGCAGGAGAATTGTTTGAACCAGGGAGGCAGAGGTTGCAGTGAGCCAAGAGCCAAGATCACACCACTGCACTCTAGCCTGGGTAACAAACCGAGACTGCATCTTTAAAAAAAAAAAAAAAAAGAAAGAAAGAAAGAAAAAAAGACTATTGGGTAGGTCCTACAATTAGCATTTTTAGGATACCCAGTACAGTTTGAATAATTGAGCCCAGTTGTTATTGATGGAGAAACTGCCTGAGGGCCTTCAGCCCATACCATTCTATTTGTCCTCACCACCAGCCAGGTGGTATTCATTTACTCTATAGAATGACTAGCAAAGTTTACAGGAATAGGAGTGGGAAAGATATCCAGAGGTGTCAACAGATTTTTTGCATGACAGATGCAGGAGCTGGGCCATTTTCTGCTCTTTTCAGTAGGTTTCTTATTAAGGTGAAGGAGTATGGCCATCAATTGCAGTCAGAGCTGTCTGGCAGGATGTGTTAGACCCAGTAGTCAGTTATATTAGAAGTGTTTGCTAGTTCAGGAGAGCCTCACCAGTGTATTTTCCTTCATGAGTAAAGATCCAGTGATGGCTCTGAAAGATAGAAGATACTAATGTTTCTACCTTTCCTGTGCCTCCCAAGCTCTAAGATGTTCCTTCTCCTAGTGCTGGGGTTGTTTAATCTACCTCCTCCACTACCACACCAGGTGCAGTGGCTCACGCCTGTAATCCCAGCACTTTGGGAGGCCAAGGCAGGCGGATCATTTGAGTTCAGGAGTTTGAGACCAACCAGCCTGACTAAAATGATGAACCTCCATCTCTATTAAGAACACACACACACACACACACACACACACACACACACACTAGCTGGGCATGGTGGTGCATGCCTGTAATCCCAGCTACTCAGGAGGCTGAGGCAGGAGAATCTCTTGAACCTGGGAGGTAGAGCTTGCAGTGAGCTAAGATTGCACCACTGCACTCCAGTCTGGATGATGGAGCAAAACACTGTCTCAAAAAAAAAAAATTAGTGTCTCAGTCCACTTCTAATAGCTATAGCTTCGCCTTTTTTCCCAATCATTTCCTTCTCACACCCAGACCTTGTAGCCAGAAAGGTAAGGTGTAACAACAAAAGGACATTTTTCTAAAATGTGTCCCCAGTTTTGGTTCACATGGGCCACTATAGGGGGACCTAGGGAGCAATGTTCCCAACCACATGGTCATTATCCTTTTGATCTGGGATCTTGCTAAAGAACAGCTAAGTAGCTGAACCAGAATTAAATCCCTTAGGCCCCCTTTTGGCTGGACTGCCACACAGAGGGTGTACCAACCAGGCCAGCCTGTGACTGCCATTAAGGGAAAGGGAGAAGCGTCATGCCCAGGAATTCCGAGGGTGGAATTCTGAGTTTTCTAGGCAGATTTATAAGCAACGCACGCCCCACCCAACCCCATCCCCTTTGTCCTGGTCATTACTAGGAAGTGGCCAAGCAGAAATGATCTTTTTCTGGGGACAGCCGCATACCTGTAATCTCAGCACTTTGGGAGACTGAAGCAGGCAGATCACTCGAGGTCAGTAGTTTGAGACTAGCCTGGCCAACATGGTGAAACCCCATCTCTACTAAAAATATAAAAATTTGCTGTGCATGGTGGAATGTGCCTTTAGTACCAGTTACTCAGAAGGCTGAGACAGGAAAATTGCTTGAACCTGAGAGGTGGAGGTTGCAGTGAGCTAAGATTGCACCGCTGCACTCCAGCCTCAGTGACAGAGTAAGACTTCAACTTAAAACAAAACCAAACCCCAAAACACCTTACAGTGAGTTACACCATAGGGGTGGTCATAAGAAAGCTTCAAGTGTTTAAGGAAACACCATCAGTAGTCACATTGTCCTAAGATAACTGGAGAACTATCCAAATGAGGCTACTTTAGATTACTCAGAGGATTTTCTCAGAGGGATAACTGACTTGCTGTGTGTATGCACCTGTGCCAATTATTCCTACAATGTGAGCCAGCCAATTAAAAGAGTGGAAAAAAATTTTTCCTAACTTTAGCTGAAATGATCAGTGGCATCATATTGGCTCTGGAAGGGATTCGAATCCACCTGATTTTACTGTTTAGGGTTGTTGATTGATATAATTGTCCTAGATTTCCTCCTTGCAGGCCATGACAAAATATGTGCAAATGCTAATACATCTTGCTGTACTTGGATTTATTCCTTGGGCCAAGTGGAAAAAATCAATACATAAACAACGCCACAGAGGCAGCCAAAGTAGACCCTAATGCTTTATGAGATTTGTTTGGCTAACTGGGCCTGGAACACTGGAAAGCATGGTTATTAATATTGTAGGTTGGCCTTATCTTGCTACCAGGAGTCTCATTGACAATAGCCGTATTAATGCTGTATGAAACAAATTTGGTCCCAGCCCCTGGTGCAGATTCATTGGACTAACAGTGTGGCATACTCATGGGAAAGTTTGCCAGAAGTCAAGAAAGTACAGAAACAAGGGGTGGATATTGTTGAATGACAATTCTTTATAGGTCTTTCCTGATTCTGCACATCTTATGAATAGAGGCACTGCCTGCCTATAGTGGATAGAACAATGGCTGCCCAAAGATGTCCACATTTTAATCTGCAGAAACTTTGAGACTGGGCACAGTGACACAGGCCTATTATTCCAGCACTTTAGGAGGCTGAGGTGGGAGGGTCACTTGAGCCCAGGATTTTGAGATCATCCTGGGAAACAGAGAGAGAACCCATCTCTAAAAAAAAAGAAAAGAAAAAAATTAGCTAGGCATGGTGGTATATACTGTGATCCTAGCTACCGGGGAGGATGAGGTGGGAGGAACACTTGAGCTTGGGAGGTTGAGGCTGCAGTGAGCTGTGATTGTGCCATTGCACTCTAGCCTGGGTAACTGAGGCTCTATCTCTTAAAAAAAAAAAAAAAAAAGAAAAAAAGAAAAAACCTTTGAAAATATGTTACCTTATGAGAGAGATCCAAGATGGCTGATTACTAGCAGCTCAGGATTGTAGCTCCCAGTGAAAGCGCAGAGAACGAGAGGACGCCACACTTTCAGACGAATTTTTGTTGCTCACGGACCAGGAGATTCCCAGCGGAGGAACCCCATGGGTCGCCAGCGCGACTCTTGTGGCCAGCGTGCCAGTTCCTGGTGCAGAGTAAACAGGACTGGGTCCCCTTTTGGTTGACGTTTGGAGCTCCAGGAAGGCAGAGTCGCCTATTCAGCTGATTGAAAGAGGGACTCAAGAAGGAAGCCAGACCGGAGATTCCCAGGCAGAAAAGCACCACGAATATTAATGCCGCTGTTTTGGACTTGCAGTGGGTTGCTCAGATTCCGGCACTGGGAATCAACAAGTTGGACGTCCACTAAGACCTAATTTGAAAGTCGGTAATTACGAAGATGACAGGTGGATAAATTTACAATGATGGGAAGAAACCAGCGTAAAAAGGCTGAGAATACCCAAAATCAGAATGCCTCTCCTTCTACAGGGGATCACAGTTAAGAGAACAAGGCCTGATGGAGAACGAGTGCATTCCATTAACAGATTTAGGCTTCAGAAGGTGGGTAATAAGAAACTTCTGTGAGTTAAAAGAACATGTTCTAGCCCAATGTAAAGTAACTAAGAACCTTGAAAAAAGGTTTGACCAAATCCTAATGAGAATAGACAATCTAGAGAGGAATATAAGTGAATTAATGGAACTGAAGCATACAATACGAGAACTCTGCGAAGTATGCACAGGTTTTAACACTCAAATTGATCAAACAGAAGAAAGGATATCAGAGGTCGAAGACCAACTTAATGAAATGAAACGAGAAGACAAGATTAGAGAAGAAAGAGTAAAAAGGAATGAGCAAAGTCTCCAAGAAATATGGGACTATGTGAAAAGACCTAATTACGTTCGATAGGTGTACCTGAATGTCATGAAGAGAATGAATCCAAGCTGGAAAATATTCTTCAGGATATTATTCAGGAAAACTTTCCTAATCTAATAAGGCAGAAAAAATACTCAACTTCAGGTAATACAGAGACCACCACAAAGACACTCCTCTAGTAGAGCAACCCCAAGACACATAATCATTAGATTCACCAGGGTTGAAATAAAGGCGAAAATTCGAAGGGCAGCTAGAGAGAAAGGTTACCCATAAAGGGAAACCTATCAGACTCACAGCAGACCTCTCAGCTGAAACCCTACAAACTAGAAGAGAGTGGGGGTTAATATTCAATATCCTCAAAGAAAAGAATTTTCAACCCAGAATCTCATATCCAGCCAAATTAAGCTTCATTAATGAAGGAAAAATAAATTTTTTCACGAACAAGCAAGCACTCAGAGATTTCATCACCACCAGGCCTGCTTTACAAGAGCTTCTGAAAGAAGCACTATACACAGAAAGGAACAACCAGTATCAGTCATCCCAAAAACTTACCAAAAGGTAAAGAGTATCTCCATAATGAAGAATCTATATAAACTAATGGGCAAAATAGCCAGCTAGCATTAAACGACAATATTAAACTCACAAATATCAATATTAATCCTAAATTTAAATGGATTAAATGCCCCAATCAAAGACACAGACAGGCAAACTGAATACAAAGTCAAAACCCATCGGTTCGCTGATCCAGATCCATCTCCTAAGCAAGGACACACAAAGACTCAAAACAAAGGCTTGGTGGAAAGCTTACCAATCAAATGGAGAGCAAAACAAACAAACAAACAAAACAAAAAAAAAACAAACAAAAAAACCCCAGGAGTTATAACTTTCGTCTCTGACAAAATAGACTTTAATAGTAACAAAGACTAAAAGAAACAATGAAGGACATTACATAATGGTAAACGGATCAATGCAACAACAGGAGTCAATGATCATAAATATATATGCACCCAATATAGGAACACCTAGATACATAAGACAAGTTCTTAATGACTTATAAAGAGACTTGGACTGCCGCACAATAATAGCAGGAGACTTTGACACCACATTGTTGATATTCGATGGATGAACGAGATAGAAAATTAACAGGGACATCTATGATTTGAATTCAGACCTGGAACAAGTAAACTCAGTGAATATTTATAGAATTATTCACCCCAGGTCCACAGAACATACATTTTTCTCAGTATCATATTACACCTATTTTGAAAGTGACCACATAAATTGGAAGTAAATCACTCTTCAGCATTTGCATAGCATTTCACAGACTTAAATGAAATATTGGTTGGCTGTTTATCTTCTTCCCTTATTTCTTCCTGTCTCCGCTGTTAAGCACAATTATCGGCATAAAAGAGGTTTTTAATATCTATTTTTAGATTGCATTCCAGGCTGGGCAATAGAGCAAGACTTTTGTTCTCTCTCTCTCTTTCTCTTTCTCTTTCTTTCAAAAAAAAAAAAAAAAAGACCTCTTAATATTCTAAAGAATAGTTCCCAGTAATGCACACATTAACCATAAAAAAAAATAAATATAAAAAAATAATAAAAAAAGAAAATATGTTACCTTACATGCAAAAGTGACTCTGCAGGATGTAATTAAGAATATTAAGATGAAGAGAGAATCCTGGATTACTTGAGTGGGCCCCACATCATCACAAAATCCTTATGAAGGAAAGAGGGAGGCAGAGAGTCAGAGGAGATATGACAATGAAGTAGAGGTTAGCGTGATGTGGCCACAAGCCAAAAAATGTGGGCAGCCTCTAGAAACTGAAAAGGCAATTGATTCTCCCTTGCAACTTCTAGAAGGAACACAGACTTTGATTTTAGCCTTTTCAGATCAATTTTGGACTCCTGACCTCCAGAACTAGATGTTAATAAATCTGTGTCATTTTAAGCCACTAAGTTCAAGGTAACTTGTTCCAGAAGCAATAGCAAACTAATACATTGTCTTTCTTCTGGACAATTGTCATTTTTTTTTTTTTTTTTTTTGAGATAGTCTTGCTCTATGACCCAAGCTGGAGTGCAGTGGCACAATCTCAGCTCACTACAGCCTCAATCTCCTGCGTGCAAGCACTTCTCCCATATCAGCCTCCTGAGTAGCTGGGACAACAGGTCTGCACCACCACACCTGGCTTTAGCATTTTTTGTAGAGATGGAATTTCGCCACATTACCCAGACTGGTCTCGATCTCCTGAGCTCAAGCAATCTGCCCGCTTCAGCCGCCCAAAGTGCTGGGATTACAGGCATGAGTCACCAAACCCAGCCTGGACTATTTTTTCAAGGATATTTCTATAGTGACTAGTCTTAGAAGATAAAGTATCTTCTTACAGAGCAAAGGGAAGTCATGCTTACTGCCCATTATAAAAGATTTGTGTTTCCCATGTTTGGATTTCCTCTCCTATAATGCAAACCACTGTATGTACAGGTGTCATCTAGCTCTCTTTGTATTGCCCTGTGGAAATTAGGGCTTGGGTAATAATGCCAGAAAATGCTGACACGCTGGCCACTGATATTGCTGTAACAAACACCTTTGTTTCTCATGTAGGAATCTTGTGTTTTCTGCTAGTATTCATGAAATAGATAGCTTATAAGTAGAGACGCAGATCCTTCACAATTCTTTGACAGATTATAGAACAACTCAGATAAGCTACAGGTTCTGCCTTGACCTTTAAACTCATTGACTATTCTCAAATGGGAACAAAGGCTAAGAATTATTCAAATGCAGTGAGTGATGGGAAGACAATACTTTCTTTTTAAAACACCCCTCAGCTTCCAGAAGTATTTTTTCCCCCCAGAAGCACTCTGGGGAATTCTTCAATGATTGGCATCATACTACAGACGTTTAAAATTTCTAACCTTCTTTTCTGTCCTCAGTAAGCACCTATAATTTCCTCATGGCTCATTTACTTAGTTTATACATGATGGCATACTCTTCACATAAGCTAACCTCCTAACTCAAGAAACACATTCCAAATATGTTTTGAAAAAATTTGTCCACTGAAATCACTAAGCTTAGAGTTTTACACAAAAAAAGACCAAGGCTGAGTCTACTTATCAAAATATATATCCTTCTATTCATGTTTCCAGGAGAACCAGTCTTACCACTTCTGCTTGCTTTAGGGACTGTGTCTGTCTTAGGTTATCAGCAGTAACCTGTTTGTAAGAGAGGTCAAAAAAGAATAGTCTTCAAATATTTTCAGAAGACCTGAGTAAATTCCAGACTCTTGATAAGAGATGAGCAGGTGAAATGCAGTAACTGAGATTAAATTTATAATGGAATCCTGGGAATACTCACCATCTACTGATAAAAATTCACACTGAAGTTTGAGTATTCCGATAGACTCAGAATTAAAAAGACTTTGTAGTGAAATATCATTCTTTGATACTTGATAACATTTGCTACTTCACTTTGTAACAGGGGAAATAAGAGGAAAGATGCAGATGGTAGGGATGATTCCACCAGCTCTCTCTACAGCAGTGGTTCTCAACCAGGGGCAATTTTGCCTCCCATGGGACATCTGGCACAGTCTAAAGACATTTTTGATTATCATGACAGGGATAGGGTGGGACTGCTACTGACATCTAGTGAGTAGGGATTCTGCTAAACATCCTACAATGCACAGAAAAGCCCCCCCCAACATAAAATGATCTGACCCCAAATGTCAATAGTATCAAGGTCAAAAAGCCCTGTAATATAGGAAGGATTAAAAATAGACTGGTGATAGAATAATTCTGAATCTTGACTGCAGTGATGATTACATACATTTATGCATGGCATACTGCATAGTTACATGCATACACACAAATGCGCAAACGAATGCAGGTTAAAATATGACAAAAATCAAATAAGACCTGTAGTCTAGTTAACAAGTCAATTTCCTAATTTTGATATTATGCAACAATATCAAATGCCACCACTGGGAGATGCAAGGGTACACAGGACTCTGTTCTTTTTGCAACTTCCTATAATTACTTCAAAATAAAAAGTGAAAAAACGAAGAGCCCTAGCTGTGTTCTTCAGAGGCTGGTATGTCTACTTACCTTGTGTTGCTGCAGCCCCCTCTTTGCTTCTGTGTTAGCCAGTGCTTGGCACAGCACCAAGAAAAATGTGGGATCCTACATAGGAACTTTTATCCAAAGTTTGTAGTGGCTATATATTAGTTTGGTGCAAAAGAAACTGCAGTTTTGTCATTAAAATATAGCAAAAACCGCAATTACTTTTGCAGCAATCTAATATTTGCACCTCCTACCCAGTGTCTAGTTTTAGTTGGCAAATTAATAAACACCCCTTTTTACCACCACCTCTTCTCCAGCCCTCATGCTCGGAAACAATTGGAAGTTTATTCCCTTTGATTTTGAAGTAGCCCTAGAGATATTTATGAAGTGTTCCAATTGTTCCTAGACTATGGACCCACTTTGAGACTGGTATTCTAGGAGAGTTTCTATTTCCCATTATGAACTCTTTTTCAAGACACTGTCCCTCTCAACACACTTAAAAATCATATCCATTCCTTAAGGAAAACCTCTTAGTTTTCCACCTTCCCCTGTCCCAGGCAGTGAATGAATGAATAATGTTTCCTTTCTCTGAACTTCTATTGTAAAGCAAGTAAGTTCTAAAGCATGTATGTATACATCTATCATTCTTTGAATTAATCAATCATCCATCTATGTCACTATACTATAAACTTTGGGAGACAAAGGAGTGTAAAATATGATCTATTGCTCTAAAGGAGTTTCCTCTCTGGTGGAAAACATGACAGTTCAACAATTCAGCTCAACAATAAATGGTTTCATGCCAAGAAATTGCACTGGGCACTGTGTGGTATTAGCTTGGAGCAAAAGTAATTGTGATTTTAGACTGTAAATTTTAAATCATTATAACTAGGCTCAAACACATCTTATTAATCAAAATAAGAACCATTACAATCAACACATTTTTGCCAACAAGAAATGTTTGTTTACTCCTGTAGCATAAAAATCCATGCTTTGGAATTCGACAAACTCTTGGAAGGCATATTCTGCATGCTGCTGGCTATGGAAGCATTTTCCCTCCAAAAAGTTGTCGAGATGCTTGAAGAAGTGGTAGTCAGTTGGTGAGAGGTCAGGTGAATATGGAGGATGAGGCAAAACTTTGTAGCCCAATTCGTTCAACTTTTGAAGCACTGGCTGTGCAACATGCAGTTGGGCACTGTCATAGAGAAGAACTGGGCCCTTTCTGTTGACGAATGCTGGCTGCAAGCATTGCAGTTTTTGGTACATCTCATCGAATTGCTGAGCATACTTCTCAGATTAAAGGTTTCCCCAGGATTCAGAAAGTTGTAGTCAATCAGACCTGCAGCAGACCACCAAACAGTGACCATGACCTTTTTCTGGTGCAAGTTCGGCTTTGGGAAGTGCTTTGGAGCATCCTGGTCCAACCACTGAGCTGGTCGTCACTGGTTATCGTATAAAATCCACTTTTTGTGGCACGTCACAATCTGATCGAGAAACGGTTCACTGTTGTTGCGTAGATTAAGAGAAAATGACATTTCAAAACGCTGATTTTTAAAATCTTCACTTAGTTCATGAGACACCCACTTATCAAGCTTTTTCACCTTTCCAATTTGCTTCAAATGCCAAACGACTGCAGAATGGTCAACGTTGAGTTCTTTGGCAACTTCTCGTGTAGTTGTAAGAGGACTGGCTTTGATGATTGCTCCTAATTGGTTGTTGTCAACTTCCAATGGCCAGCCACTATGCTCCACATCTTCAAGGCTCTCCTCTCCTTTGCGAAACTTCTTGAACCACCACTGCACTGTACATTCTCATTAGCAGTTCCTGGGCCAAATACGCTGTTGATGTTGTGAGTTGTCTCTGCTGCTTCACAACCCATTTTGAACTCGAATAAGAAAATTGCTTGAATTTGTTTTATGTCTAACATCATTTCCACAGTCTAAAATAATATAAATAGCAGTAAGTCATTAGCAAAAAAATAAAGAAATGCACATTAAAATGATGTATAACATAACCACATTTGTTTAAGAATGCATTTCAATAACAAATGACAAATTCCAACAATGCAAAAACCACAATTACTTTTACATTGACCAGCAGTTCCCCAACCTTTTTGGCACCAGGGACTGGTTTTGTGGAAGTCAATTTTTCCATGGACTGGAGGTCAAGGGGAGATGGTTTTGGGATGAAACTCTTCTTTCTCAGATCATTAGGCATTAGATTCTCCTAAGGAGCATGCAACCTAGATCCCTTACATGCATAGTTCATAATAGGGATCAGCCTCCTGTAAGAATCTAATGCTGCTGCTGATGTGACAGAAGTTAAAACTCAGGCAGTAATGCTTGCTCGCCTGTCACTCACTTCCTGCTGTGTAGCCCAGTTTCTAACAGGCACAGACTGGTACTGGTCCATGGCCCAGGTGCGGCGGACCTCTGGTATAAACGATGATTAAGACTTGATCCATGTTTTCAAGGCCTTTAATAAAGGAGATAAGCACAGAAGTATGATACAAGGCAGAATGTAGTAACTGACATCAAAAAGGTAATAAAGCTATATGGGAATAGATGGGATTTAAAGACTATTTCAGATCCAAAAAGGGTTATTAGGTAATGTCACATTTGAGTCTTGCAGGATAGGTAAAACGATGGGGTCAAAATAAGGGGGAAGAATTTCTACTTGCAGTTGAAGCTGGAAAGTGAGAGACATGCTTGGAGAGCTTAGTTGACCAGTCTGGTAGAGAATACAATATGAGTGAAGAACGAGGTCTTTGGGTCACAGAAGCCCCTGGACACTATGCCACAAAGCTTAGACATTACTCCTAACACTTTGGTGAGAGTGACTAGAAATTTCCAAGCAGATGTCACGATCAAAGCTTTGTTCTAGGATAACATATGGCATTACTAGAAAACAAGAGTTCAGGATGGAGACTTTAGATTAAGGCAAAGGAATCAGTAGGAGGTTACTGCTGTAATATAAGCCAGAACTAATGAGGGTGTAAAGTAGACTGGTAGCAGGAGAAACGGTTTAAGATAATAGAAGCTGTGCTACAAGTGATGAATGGTCAAGTGAATTGTGCAGGTAATTATGACGGAAGGTCAGACAAATGAAATGATTCTGTAGCTTGGGTATTCAAGGACAGTTTTAGAGAGCAGGTGACAATAATGGGTACTAGAAGGTAGGTGTAGTGACTTGAAGGAATGTTCAGAAGTAAGAAAAGTATAATGTACAAGTGCTTCCAGAGAGGGTAATATATGTACAATGTACATATTACATATGTACAGTGTACAAAGGACTTGTATAATGTACAAGTGCTTCCAGTAATAAAGGTATCTGACTGGACTGGAGTGTATATATTGAGAGCAACAGGAGTGAACACCAGGAGTTAGCTGTGGAAGACCTAGTTAAGAAGCTTTGGCTCTATTTTCTAGGCAGTGGGAAACTGAAGATAGATTTTTGTGTAAGGTAGTGACAAGATAAAGCATGTTATTTATATCACTTACATGACACATGTACTACCTTGTATTAAAGGTATGTTCCTGGACAGGACTAGAGGATTAAAGTTTGTCAGAGGATACTCAATGAATTCTTATTGATTGACTGAATCATTTTATCAAAAAAGAATTATTCTATCATGTGAATAACCTATCAATATACTTGAATTCTGAATAACATATTTTCTCAAAATAAAACTTCTTCAGTTGGAGCTGGCTCATACTGGCTTGTGAGGGCTTACTGGTAAAATTTCAGGTGTTTTGTGAGGCAGATGATCTCAAGTTGGTAAGCATTTGCATCAAGGAAAGTGGCAAATATATTTTCAGAAGGATTGGTTATTAGTCATTTACCAGCACATCACTGCCAATCTCCCTCCCATCCCTCACCCCCACCATCCAACTATCACTCTAAGTTTTTGACGGCAGAAACTGAGTCTTATTATTCTTGCACGTTCAATTCAATGCTGTATTATACAGTATTGGGACATTAATTGTGATAAAATATGCTCTTAAAATTTTCTCCAGACAGACCGCTTAACAAACAAAAACCACTCGGAAGAAAATGCCACAAATAAACATCTAGACTTGGGGTTGGTAAACTCTCTTCTGTGGGCCAAATCAGATTCTATGTCTGTGTTTGTTCTGCAAGTAGGGGTTTTCAGTAAACACAGCTACGATTATTCATGTATGTATTGTCTACAGTTCCTCTGTGATATAAGGGCAGAACAGAATATTTTAGACTGAGATCCTGTGGACCACAAAGCCTAAACTTTTAGATTGCTACATAAATAATTGGGGTTTTTGCCATTTTTTTTTTTTTTTTGCACCAACCTAATATTTACAATGCAGTCCTTCCAGACAGTTTGCTAATCTCTGATTTAGACCATAGTCCCCTCACCTCCAATGTCTCTTACAGGTCAGGATTATATCTTAAGAAGTGCCATAGCAATCAATAAATATACAGTATCTTCTTACAGATAAATCTTATTACCTTATGGTGTCACACACATCAAAAGTTTTTAGACAATAATGTAGACACAGGTAATTGCAAAGTCCATAAATGCAGGGAGAGACACACACACACATACAGGGTATTTACCGGATAATCAAGAGAAAAACGTACCTCTAAATGGTAGGGAGTGAAGTCTTCCTGGGGAATGTGATATAGGATAAGTAGAAGTTAGACAGGTGAAGGCAAGAGGAAAGTCATTCTAGGTACAGGAAGGCAGCCTAGGCAAAGTGTGCAGGTAAGACACAGCATGACAGGGGATAACAAGTAATGGGGGAGCTAATGAAGTTGAAGAAAAATTTTATTTAGACGTACGGAAGAAATTCCAAATGCTTGCTTGTCCAGTTGTGACACTTTCTACCTTGAGAAGCAGTGACTACCTCACACCTAGACATAACCAAGTAGTCATCCTTCATTCAGCAGAAGGCCTTGTTTTTGAGCCGCGCTGCCAGAAATTTAGGTGATATCAAATGATTCTATATTGAAATTGATATCCTCAGAATTCTCTTAGATCCAGATTCCATAGAGCTCTGCTAAAAAGTCGTGTTTATGTAACAGTATTTATTCTCAGAACACGGTTGGACGGCTTAGGAGCAGAAATGCAGAATGCATCTTTGCGGATTTGGGTCACAGTGGGCTGTCAGGATTTAAATTGTGCAACACTGATTAATATAGTTAATGTGCTGGTTTGCACATTCCTTGCAAGTCATCTTTAAAAGCAAATGACGTCATTTCAAATTAGGATTCTCAGATATAATTTATTTCTTAGTTCTATCTGTATTACACTGAAAATAATTTTAGAACTATCCTTAATGCCATTTAAAGCCTGAAATAGAGCAGTAACTTAATCTGACAGAATATAAAGTGAACACCTTAGCTATATTTAATTGTCCCAGTTGGGTGGACACTCCTCGGACACCCTGTTCGGCCCCACACACTGTAGGAAATCGAGTTCACAGAGAATCTGGGGGCGCTCGCGCACAGCTGTCATCACAGCAGCAGAGGCCGCCGCTGTCATGATAGCAGCAGGCCACTGTCAATACAGGTCGCCTGATCGATCGTCTGACCAAACCAGGCTGACCTGAGGGCAGTAAATAAGCTCTGGCCATGAAGCAATGACTCCGCGGGATTGCGCAGGGCAGTCACGGCCGTTTACTCCATTTTCGGTTAGTTGTGCTGAGGGCCTTTCCGCCATTAACTTACCCCAACTCCCCCGCATTGGGCAATACGAGCCCTCCAAATATCAAACGCTAAATGTATTAAAATAACAAAATACCTCGCCGCTATTTTATCACCAGACCCTCCTCCCAGCTGGGAACGCAGAAAGGCAAGGCAGGCCAAGGCGACCGTGAAAGCGCGGAAGGATGAGCACGGGCCAGCAGCGCATGAGGTAAGGTGGGAAGACTACCTAGACTGCGAGCGCGCAAGCGCATCAGCGGCCGCAGAGCCCAGTGGTCCCTTTCTAGTAATTTCGCTAACCGTGACGTCATCTCGGCGCGCCGTTACAGTGCTTAACTACAAACTGTGATTCAGTTTTTGGTGAAGAGAGTGAAAAAAAAAATGAACTGACCTACCCCGCCCCATTTTGGTTTCAGTCCTTCACGCTGGCTTCGCCTACACTTTGGGCAATGGAGCGGGAAAGGAAAAGGCACGTAGGCTGAGCTCAAAGCGGCGCCAGACGGGGATGACTCGGCGACGCCGCCAGGCGCGTTACCCGGCGTGCTCCGCGCGGCGCCGGTGGAGGGACGTGGGGGAAGGGGCAGGGAGGAGGAAGCGGTGGCTGCTGCGGATGTGGATGTGAGCGAGCGACGCCTGAACACACCGCGGCTGCCCAGCGCCTGACCCGGGCCTGCGCCGGAGCCTGCACTGAGCTCCGAGGCCCCACACCCGTTAGGGTCGCCCTGCGCCTGTTGCTACTGAGGCGGCGTGTTCTCCATTCTTCGCTGCCCAGGCCTGCCGGCTCTTGAGTCTGCCGGCTCCTCCTCACTCACCCGCTCCCTCCTGCTCGCCTGAGTCACCGCCGCCGCCGCCGCCGCCGCCATGGCTGAGAGTGGTGAAAGCGGCGGCCCTCCGGGCTCCCAGGATAGCGCCGCCGGAGCCGAAGGTGCCGGCGTCTCAGCGGCCGCTGCCTCTGCGGAGCCCAAAATTATGAAAGTCACCGTGAAGACTCCGAAGGAGAAGGAGGAATTTGCTGTGCCCGAGAATAGCTCCGTCCAGCAGGTAAGGCCGTCTGGGGCTCGGCCCGGATTGGGGGTGGCTGCAGGACCTCCGCCCCCCCCCCCCCCCCCCTGGAGACCTTTTGGAAGGGCATGGGAGAGGGGTCGACCTCCGAGGTGCCCTCGGCCATTCTCCCGGGCGTCGTCCCAAATTAGATCACACCCCAAGTTCGTGGGTTTGCGCCTTGGGACACCGCAGTGGTTTGTGGCGTGGCGGCGCGGCCTGTTTGTGGGACGGGCCGACGCTGCTTTTCTCGGAGCCTTCCTTCTCTAGCATCCGTCGACCCTCAGCCTTCTCCCCCAGCTCCCCGCCCTCAGTCGCCTCTCCTCCAACTGTTCACAAAGGAAAGGGACTCACCGCCTGGCTCCGGGCGGGGTGGAGGCTGGGCGGGGACGAGGGTTCGCTTTAGCTCAAGCTGCGATTTTGTTTAATGAATTATTAAAAAAGAGGGTGGATGGGATCCTCATTGTTTTACCTACCTGTTTGTTAAGGGAGGTTTTGGGGTGAGGTGCACGTGTACATTTAGTTCTGCATTTTAACTCCTGAAATCTTTCCCACCTTGCAACCTTTTTTAAAAAAAATCATGACGTAGAAACCGTTTTTAGCTCCGTGTTAAGTAATAATAATAGTACTAGGCTTAAGGAGAAATGTGAATGACTTTCATTCATTGATGACTTGCTCTTTCCCTTTTAGTATGTCTGTCGTCCGGGTTTTGTTTGATTTTAGAGGGGCTAGAGCAATGTTGATATTGGCGTTGCAACCAAATAAAACAAAATTGAAGTTAATTGGAGAATGTTACTTAAACTTTGTTCAGGAATACAAATCTTGCTGTTAATTAAGAACCTTGGTGGAATTTAACAAATAATTTTAGTGTGCTGTTGAATATGTCGTATTTTCTATAATTGTTGACTTAATCGCTGAATATCTCAAGCAATGTGAACAGTTTGTTATAGGAAATAACAGTTCCTGAAATGTACCTATAAGTTTCCCCAAGGACAGTAAGTGATTGGGGTATTGGTTTAGCGAATTCCGAAGGTAGTGTGTTTTGTGAGGCAGTGAGCTGTGTAACATCAAATAACAGAAACTTTTACCACCAACTGAATTATCACCTTTTTTTTTTTTTTTTTTTTTCTCCCAATGCTTGTGAAATTTTTCCTTACCATTTTTTTTAATTTTCAGACATACAGAAAAGTTGAAAGAATTGGGCAGTGGACACACATATGGCCGTCATCTACAATTAGCATTTTACTGTATTATAATTGGTTATAAATCCATTTTATTTTGGGGGAGCAATTCAGAGTAAGTTGCATGTATCAGTAGATGACACCAGTATATGTCACTTCAGCGATGTGAACTTATTTGCCCATATTCAACTTAATTTTTTACGTTTTTGACCTAATTTTGATATGCAATGAAATGCATATGGTTGTAATTCCATGAGTTTTCACAAATGCTTACACCTGTGTAGCCCAAGCCCCATCAAGATATAGAACATTGTAATTGATTAGAAAGTTTTTTCTTGCCTTTTCCGGGTCATTTTAGTCACTTTACCTTCCATCAACCACGTCGCGTTTTTTTTTTTTTTTTTTTTTTTTTTTTTTTTTTTTTTTTTTTTTTTTTTTTTTTTTTTTTTTTTTTTTTTTTTTTTTTTTTGTGCTGTAAATTAGGGAGTTGCCTGTTTTAGAACTTAACGTGTGGGATCCTGTAGAGTCTATAGTACTGTGCGTATTTTTCTGGGTAAGGAGTTTTTTTTTTTTTTTCCCCACTCAGTATAATATGTTTGAGTTTCGTGTTTGTTGCGTATATCAGTAGTTCCTTTTTATTGCTATGTAGTTTTCCACTGTATGTATATACCATAATTAACCTATTCACTGTTGAGGGTCACCTGGGGTGTTTCCAGTTAGTTACTACGAACAGTCTTATACAAGTTTTTTGTGGACTTACTCTTTTATCTTTCATGGCTGTATACTTAGATTTGGTTTGAGTAGGTCATAGGGCAATTGTATGTTTTAATTTTCTGAGAAACTATGTTTTTAAAAATGTTTGTGAGCCTGGCACGGTGGCTCATGCCTGTATCCCAGCACTTTGGGAGGCTGAGGTGGGTGGATTGCCTGTGGTCAGGAGTTTGAGACTAGCCTTGGCTGACATGGTGAAATTCTGTCTCTACTAAAAATACAAAAATTAGCTGGTCGTGGTGATGGATGCCTGTAATCCCAGCTACTCTGGAGGCTGAAGCAGGAGAATCATCGCTTGAACCTGGGAGGTGGAGATTGCAGTGAGCCGAGATCGGGCCCAGGGTGAGCAACAGTGAAACTCCATCTCAAAAAAAAAAAAAAAAAAAAAAAGCTTCTGTAGAGCCGGCTTCAGCTGCACATATACTAAAAAATGCTTGTATCATTTTACTATCCCATCAATGAAGATATATGGGAGTTCCTGTTGCTCCGCATCCCTGCCAGCATTTTGATATTGTCAGTCTCTTTAATTTTAGCCATTTTAGTGGGTGTGTAGCCATATTAAGTTTTAAAGCGCTTGGGTTCCTAATTCATGCCTCTATCATCCTGGCTGCTTTCAGCATTTTACTGCAAAAGATTAGAAATAGTCAATATTTTATAAATAGAAAAATTCTTTTCAGTAGATATATAATGTTATAGCTTTGAGGATTTTGTTTTGCATTTTGTGATGGTAAAATTAAAATTATAAATTCTGTGAATGCTTTTATTTTACTTTGCTGTAACCAAAGCAATTTTTTTTTTTTTTTTGAGACGGAGTCTTATTCTGTCACCTAGGCTGGAGTGCAATGTCATGATCTTGGCTCACTGCAACCTCCGTCTCATGGGTTCAAGTGATTCTCCTGCCTCAGCCTCCTGAGTAGCTGGGACTACAGGCGTGTGCCACCATACCTGGCTAATTTTTGTATTTTTAGTAGAGACTCTTAGCCAGGCTGGTCTGAACTCCTGACTTCATGATTTGCCCGCCTTGGCCTTCCAAAGTACTGGGATTACAGGCGTGAACCACTGCACCCAGCCTAAAGTGAATTGTTAATAGATGAAATTAAAGTCTTTCTGAAGTAAACTTTTCTCTTGGCAGTTAATTTTTGAATTCTTGATCTTTGTTTTATGTTGAAGCAGAAAATGTGATGAAAATTGATGCTTACCACCACACCAAAGAACCTGAAGGCAAGTTGAGCTTGTATATGCAAGGGAAACAGATACAGGAAAATGTGGAAGAATAAAAGCAGTTTTCAAATGGCCTATTTGTAAAATCTACTTGAAGCACAAAAAAAGATAAGCCATTTTATACTTTAAAATTGTAAAGGGTTTGATAGATTGAAACTATTTGCTACAAATGAAAATTTGTCATTAAAAAATACTTAATGACATTAAGATTCCACTGAAAATGTCCAGTTACAAATTGGGAAATATTAGTTTTGAAAATTTGCACCTAATTTTGGAGGGTCAGAGGGTAAGCAGAAGACCTCCAGAGGATACTATTGAAGGCTTATGCTCTGTATCAGGCAAATTACATTTTCTATAAGTTAAATTTTTTTTTTTCAGTATTTCCATATAATGTAGATTCCTTAACACATTATACTAAAATGGTATTTATAGGAACATGCTGTAATAATTGATTAGATGAAATTGTGTTAAACTTCTTGGATAAATTGTAAAATAGGTTGTAAGGTGGTAATTCATCCTGTTTTTCCATTGGTTTCCGGTCATTACTACCAAAAAGCAGAAAAAGATTGCCTTAATGTTTTCGTGCCATATACATTTGGTATTTAATAATGTTACTTGTTCAAGGTTATTAATAAAGCTTAAACTCTTTTCAGTTTAGAGTGAAATTTATTATTCATGGAGCACTCAGAATCAATTGAGTAACATAAATTTTTACTAACAGATAGTTAGAATATAAACGGTACCATGTATATTCAAAGGTGCTTTCATTAATAGGGATTTTCGTGATACAGGTTGAGTATCCGTTATAGGAAATACTTGGGACCAGAAGTGTTTGGGATTTTTGATTTTCTTTCTTTCTTTCTTTTTTGATTTTGGAATATTTGCATATACGTAATAGATGTCTTGGGGATGGCACCTAAATGTAAACATGAAATTCAGTTTTATTTCATGTACATTTTATGCACAGAGCCTGAAGATAATTTTATACAGTATTTTAAATAATTTTTATGAGTGAAACAAACTGTATACATTGAATCAGAAAGCAAAGATGTCATGTGTGATTTTCCACATGTGGTGTCATGGTGTTAATAAATCCAGATTTTGGAGCATTTCAGATTTCATAGTTTTGGATTGGGGATGCTCAACCTGTATCTAAGTAAATAGATAAAAAAAGGTAAATGTGTAATGACACAAAGTCCCTGCGTGTGAGATTGGTTTTTTGTTATTTATTTATCATCAGCTATTGAAAAGAGCTTTGAAGATTTCCAAGCATCCATGAGCAACATAATGTCTAGAAAAATGGAGAGTTATATATGTGAGACATTAGCACAGAGAATGGAGGGAAGTTTCTGTATAACTTCTAATTAGCTTATTTTCAGATTTCATAGACTGCTAGGTTATTTGTAGACATTTCAGAATACATTTACTTGAAATGTTCAGGCAATATATACTCTGGTTTTAGGAAGTGCCTTTTGTCAGTTTGGAAAAATATTAATGTACTTAGACATAATTTAAATGTGTTGAGTCAAATTGAGCCTTTCTTTGATATGGGAAATTGCCTTAGGGTTACCATCACACACATCATTTAACATTATACTGTATAGTGTAGTTCCAGAACTATACTGTCCACTTTGATACCATCACCTACATGTGGTTATTAAGTGCTTAAACTGAATTGAGATGTGTTGTTAAGTGTAAAATTTACACCAGCGTTTGAAATTTTGGTATGAACAAAATAGCTTAAATATCTTAATAGTTTTGAGTTAAGTAAAATATCAAAATTAATTTGACCTTTTATTAAAAACTTTTTTTTCAGTATGGCTGCTTAAAAGTTTAAAATTACTTATGGCTCATATATATTATATTTCTACTGGACAACGTCTTATCCAGAAGGTTGGATTGAATCAGTGTAGTAAGATATCTGAGGAAAAAAAAGTCTGTGAGATCATTGTTTTCTAATTTGCTTTATTCTAATACTGGACATGTGAAAAACTCATTATTTAATGATTCTGATTAACAGAGATTATTTAGCTCTATCAGTATTCTTTTTCATATTGTCCTGTTGTTTCTTATTTTTGTTTCTCCTTCAGTTTCTGTTACATAATTGAAGTATAATTTGCGTATCAAACAATTCACCGTTTTAAAGTCTGTAATTGATGTAATACATTCACAGGGCCGTGCAGTCAATTTTAGAACATACTTATCACCCTCAAAAGAAACTCTGTATCCTTTTAGCAGTTACCCTTCATTTCTCCCTGTGTCCCCCAGGCTTAGGCAACTACTGATGTATTTTTTTGTCTATAGATTTGCTTATTCTGGACTTTTGTTGTAAGTAGAATCATGTGGTCTTTTGTGATTGGCTTTCATTTAGCATAATGTTTTCAAGGTTCATTCCTGTTGAAGCATGTACTGGTAGTTCCTTTTTATTACCGAATAACATTCCATTGTGTGGGTATATACCACATTTTATTTCTCTGTCACGTGGTAGACATTGGGTGATTTCTACTTTCTAGCTATTATGACTAATGCCTCTGAACACTGGTGTGTAAGTTTTTGTGGGGCCATATGTTTTCATTTTCCTGGGTGTAGATCTAGAGTGGAAATTGCTGGGTCAAAGCTCTATGTTGAACTTTATGAGGAGCTCTCAAATTATTTTCCAAGGTGTCTGTACCATTTTACATTCCCACTAGCAATGATGAGGATTCCAATTACCACATTTCAGTAATACTTATTAATGTCTTTGTGATTATAGCCATCCTACTGACTGTGAAATGGTATCTTACTGTGATTACTTTGCTTTTTCATTATTATTTTTGCTGGGGGCATTCTGGGAAAAACTGGAAAACCAGCTAGACAGATTTACTTTTTATTATTTGAGCAGTAGAGCTCAGTGTGGTTTGGGGAGGGTTCCCCAATACCCTGTTAAGGGGACCAAGAGATGAAACTATTTTCATAGCAATTCTGAGATGTTATTTTTATTTTTCAGTCCAGTTTTCTCAAAAATGAGCAGTGTACTTGGCTAGAGGTTTTAAGATGTAGGATATTACAACAGGTATGAAAAGCTGTCTTCTATTATGAGACTAAAGTGATTTCTAAAAATGTAAAATAATGCCAGTCTTATCACTGAGAAAATTTATTTTTCATAAGGGTGTTATATTAACATGTAATGTATTATTTTTAAATGAATTTATTTTTAAGGATTATTTCATTTTAATTTGTAATATTATAAATATTAACAGCTGTAACCTAAATAAAAAAAACTCTTTGGAGTTCAGAAGTTGTAAAATGGTGTCCTGAGAGCAAAAATTTCTGTGGTGGCGTATTTAATAGATTAAGTGTGTACTTAAAATATTGGGTAGTAGCTCCGCTAAGTTGCCATTACCTCTTGCCTAGAAACTGCAGTAGCCTACTGGTCGGTCACCTAACTTTTCTATAACTCTCCCACCAGCCATTCCAAAAGTGATCTCTGAAAAATGTTAGTCAGAGCATGCCATCTGTAAAGCTAATGGCTCCCTATTGGTCTCAGAATATATGGTGGGTTAGTGAGGCTCTGTGTAATACTGTTCTCTGCCCTCACCATTCTCTGGATGCCTGCTTTCTTTGCTTGCTTGGCTCACTTGACCTGTTAATACATCATTTTTTTCCTGCCTCAGGAATTTTATACAATTTATTCTTGCTACCTAGAATGCAAGAACACTCTTTGCCCATTTCTCTTCCATCTTTAAATCTCAATGCAAAGGTCAGTTTCTCCAGGTAACATCTGCTTCTGATTGTCCAAATTAGATTGGGATCCCCTGTTGCATTTCTCACAGCAGCCTGTTTTTAGTAAGAATTCATCACAACTTAAAATTGTGTATTTATGTGATTCATTCTCTTTAGAGAGGGGCTGTGATTGTTCACCATTGTATTACCAGAGCCTAGGGGATAATAAATTGTCTGCAGATGAATCTAGTCCATTACGTACAATAATATATTCAATAACAACTACTAATTGTTGAACCTTTACTAAGTGTAGTATATACATAATCTCATAGCTTCCAGCCCTCTTGTGGAAGCTTCCTCTTAAGCTGTTCTTCCTAGGTCACCACTCCGAAGTGCAACTCTTGACTACTTCATGATGTTCACTCTTGTTTCTCTCCCTGGAACATTATCCTTGTAGAACCACCTTTCTTAGCTGGAGACTGTCATCTGAACCACAGAGCACAGAAAGTGATTTGAATAGCTACCCATTTCTCTCAAAGGTGGTTCATAATAAATACAATTTTAGATGTGTAGTTAATTCGTTACTTAGTGAGTGGTTTGCTGGTAAGTGCTGGTTTACTAACCAGTTGTTCAGGAAAAACACTGATTTGTAGTGTTTGCTGGATTTCCATGATGTAAATATTCTCACTGTGGCAGATTTCAAGATACTGTTATTAAACTGGCCCACAAAATTTATGAAAATTTAAGAGTCATTGTTTATAATGGGTGCCTTAGGGCAGGGGTCAGCAAACTGTGGTATTCCAAATCCACTGTGCCCATTTGCTTATGTATTATCTAAAGCTCCTTTCAGAACAGACCATGTGGCTGGTAGAGCCAAAAATATTTACTGTCCAGCCCGTAACAGAAAGTTTGCTTACCCTAGTGTTAGGGCTTCCTGTTATTAGATCTGGTTCATCAAAACCGTTCTCATTGGAAATTTTTACCGTGACTTATTTTTTATATAGTGTGAGCCGGGCTTAGTGGTTCACGCTTGTAATCCCAACACTTTGGGGGGGCCAAGGTGGTAGAATTGCTTGAGCATCATGGCTCAGCGATCATAGCTCACTGCAGCCTCCACCCCCTGGAGTTCAAGACCAGCCTGGGAAACACAGAAACCCTGCCTACAAAAAAATAAAAATTTAGCCAGGTGTGGTGGTACACACCTGTAGTCCCAGCTAGTCCAGCAAGGTTGAGCTCAGGAGTTTTGAGGTTGCAGTGAGCTATGATTGCACCACTGTACTCTAGCCATGGGCACAAAGTGAGACTTGGTCTTTCAAAAAAAACAAAAAGCAGTATGAGCCACATATGTAATTTTCTTATTGGACAGTTTAATAAAAAGGAAGGACTGAAGTTAATTTTTTGATAGTGGTTATTCACACATAACAAAATTTATCATGTTAACCATTTTTAAGTGTTCAGTTCCATGACATTAAATACATTCACATTGTTGTGCAACTGTTACCACCATCGCTTTCCAGAACTCATCATCTTGCAAAACTGAAACCCTGTACCATTTAAACAATAACTCCCTATTTCCGCATTTCCCTGCCTCTAGCAACCACCATTCTACACTTTCTGTCTCTGAATTTGACTGACTACTCTAGGAATTTCATATCAGTGGAGTAAGACAGTGTTTGGCCTTTTGTGATTGATTTATTTCCCTTAGTGTAATTGATGTCCACAAGGTTCATTTATGTTGTAGCATGTGTCAGAATTTACTTTTTTTTTTTTTTTGGAGACAAATTCTCACTTTGTAACCCAGGCTGGAGTGCAGTGGCACAATCATGGCTCACTACAGCCTCCACCTCCTGGGTGTAAGCAATTCTCCTGCTTTAGCCCCCCAAGTAGCTGGGACTACAAACTCGTGTCACCGTGCCTGGCTACTTTTGTGTTTTTTAGAGTCAGGGTTTAGCCATGTTGCCCATCTTGGTCTCAAAACTCCTGAGCTCAAGCAGTCTGCCCGCCTTGGCTTCTCAAAGTGCTAGGATTATGCAGGTGTGAGCCACTGCACCCAGCCAGAATTTACTTTGTAAGACTGAATAATATTCAATTATATGCATATATCACATTTTTTTAATCCATTCATATGTTCATGGTCAGTTGGGTTGCTTCTACCTTTTGGCTATTGTAATTTTAATATGCTTTATTTAACACAGTATATCTAAAATATTTTAAGGTGTAATTTATATAAAAGACTAAAATATTTTGCATTTTAAAATACTAACTCTTTGAAATATATTGTGTATTTTACACTTAGAGCATATCTTTCAGTTTGAAGTAGCCACATTTCAAGTGGTTACTAGCCATATGTAGCTAGTGACTACTGAATTAGCACAGTTAATACAGCTTTCAGGATGTGCTCTCCCCTACCTCTTCTCCTTTTTTCATTGAATTTCAGCTAGTTTGTATTGTCTCTTCTCCTACCCTAAAATATCACTGGCTCTTTCTCCCCCTTTCTGGGCCTTTGCAAATGCGGCTAATGACAGTGACATAATGGCTGATATTTATTGCAGGCATGATGCATTATATTTTTTTAAAATGTCACACAACTTCATGCTGAAAGCATTATTATTATCCTTTTTTAAAAAAATGAAGACCCTGGCTAGGCATGGTGACTCATGCCGCTAATCCTAACACTTTGGGAGGCCAAGGCTGGTGGTCACATGAGGTCAGGAGTTGAAGACCAGCCTGGCCAAAATAGTGAAACCTTGTCTCTACTAAAAATACAAAAAATAGCTGGACGTGGTGGTGTACGCCTATAGTCCCAGCTACTCAGGAAGCTGAGGTGGGAGGAACGCTGGAATCTGTGAGGCGGAAATTGCAGCGAACCAAGATGTTGACACTACACTCCAGCCTGGGCAACAGAGGGAAACTCTGTCTCAAAAAAAATAAAATAAAATACATAAATGAAGATACTGAGACTCAGATTAATAATGTGATCAAATTCATACACATATTAAGTAATAGATTCTAGATTCAAACCCAGTGACAAACTTGGGAAGCCTCACCTAGCCACTGCCCCAAACTGCCTTGACTTTTCTTTGACTGGCTTTTCAGTCTTCAGTAATTGATTTAAGAGTTAGGTGTGGTGGTGCAAACCTCTAGTCCCAGCTACTTGAGAGGCTGAGGTGGGAGAATTACTTGAGCCCAGGAGATCGATGCCAGCCTAGGCAACATAGCGAGACTCTATCTTTTTTAAAAGTTTATTTAAATGTTAGTTCATCAGAGGGTGTGATTGGACTTACCAGTCTATATCAGATCATTGATATAATCTCTGATACCATTTTGCAATTATATGGATTGTCTCCTTCATCTCATCATGCGTACCTCCCCGCCCCAATACTGTAAGAACTTCAGGGGTAGGGACTGTTTTGCTTACCTTCTAATCCCATGTTGCCTAGCATTGTGGTCTGAGCACATACTGAGTAGTACAAGTATTTATTGAATTACCAAGTAGTGTTTTAAATATTTATTTGCAGTATTTTGTACCTAGCTGGGATTTTTTTTCCTTTTTGAGATAGAGTCTTGCTCTATCACCCAACCTGAAGTGTAGTAGTGCAATCACAGCTCACTGTGACCTTGACCTCCTGGGCTCAAGTGATCCTCCCACCTCAGCTTCTGGAGTAGCTGGGCTGCATGTGTGCACCACCATGCCCAGCCATTTTTTTTTTTGGTACTTTTTTTTGTTTTGTTTGTTTTTGTAGAGACAAGATTTCGCAATGTTGCCCAGACAGGCTTGTTTTAGTAATATTTTAACAGTGTGATTTACTTGAAAAAATGTATTTATTCTTAGGCAACGTAAATGTCTAATGGTATTTCAGTTACTTTCCTATACCAGTAGCTGCTACTACAAAAAAGAAAGGTGATAGATGTATTAGTTTGATTTAATCACTCCACATTGTTTACATATCAGAACATCATACTGTACTTCATAAATGATGTACATATAAAGTCATGTTGGCAGGTGGATCATGAGGTCAAGAGATCGAGACTGTCCTGGCCAACATAAAACTCCTCCTCTAGTAAAAAAATAATAAATAAAATAATTACAAAAATTAGCTGGCCATGGTGGTATGCACCTATAATCCCAGCTACTCAGGAGGCCGAGGCAGGAGAATCACTTGAACCTGGGAGGCAGAGGTTGCAGTGAACCGAAATTGCACCACTGCACTCTGGCGTGGGTGACAGAGTGAGACTTCGTCTCCAAAAAAAAAAAAAAAAGTGTGTGTGGTGAGGGTACTCATTTGGAATAAAAGGTAAAGTTAACTTTTTTCGTTTTGGCGATTCTGTCCAGAAAGGTGTTTACATATTCATATATAAGTTTTGACTTTTATTAAGCAATTGGGGTCAACCACCCACAGTTTTCTTTCTTACTCTTTCTACTTGTATTACCTTGGTAGTCTTTCCATGGAGAACTATTTCATTAGGCCAGTATTTATTTTTATGTTTTATTGTTTTGCTTTGCTTATTAATATTTTGAGAAAGGAAAGCATGAACCTTGGAATTGGAGAAATCTGATTTTGGGTAAGAAGTTTTAATCATCTCAGCCTCACTGGCTACATTTTTAACATTTCATGTAATGCCTGCTTCAGTAGATTGTTTGGAAGATTTTGTGACGACATATATATAAAGTACCTGACTCAGAGTTTATATGATTTACTTATATTGATTTCTTTCCCCACAGCCTTTTGTTCACCAGTGAATTGAGTTTTAAGGTTAGGCAATAGCATGTGAATGGTAAAACATTTAGTTTGTTATTCTTGGTCAGATTTAGATCAGAGAGAATCTAAAAAATAAATTTTATAAACAATACACTGTAGCATTTGTGGCTGCAGTGCCCCTCATATATGTTACATATTCAGTGTAGCTGTTTGTCAGACTTTGCATCCTTGTATAAGGGTTATGCAGTGTTTTAAATAAGGCTACTAACTTTAAGGCTAAATATCAGACTCTTGGAGAGTGATAACTGACAGAACTATGTATATGGATGATTTATGGACACTTTTTCAAATGATATTAGCAATATTGAGTAAGGAGATAATTCAAAAATAGACTCTTGAAAGATCTCTGCTTTAAAATACTGAAATAGCGAAGATTTGAATACAGAATTCAGACAACTATTTAGAGAATTCTTGCTAAATGCTGTTAATATGTGATTCTGCTGTAAATGAAATTGTGTATGTTTTATCTTCAGAGCTGAAATAAATTTTACTTTTGGATATGTTAATTCCCACTCCCCAGGATGTTTAATAGGGTGAGATAGAAAAGAGTTGTTTAAAAGCAAGTTTGGATTTTAAAATGTTTATAAAGGGTGTCAATGTTGCTTTTTAAAGTCAGATTAACTCCATTTTAAAAGTGTTTACAGTTTAGAGCTTATCCTTGCATAATTAGATTAGCAATATTGGAATGTCTTAGTGAGTGAATTGTGTCCAGGCAATTTCCATAGATCTCTTAATTCTCTCATCAGCCTTGCAGAGTATCTGTTCCTGATGAAGAAACCAAGACTTAGAGAGAGGTAACATCCTCCAGGTCACACAACTAGTATGCAGTAAAACCAAGATTTGAATTCAGCCCTACATGTTTCAAAAATATTCTTTCCTAACCTTGATTTTCCTCTCTTCCCTCCATGTGTGTGTCTCATTTTCTTCCCCAAAACAATTGAGAACAGGGACTAAGCAAAGTCAGCCCTGAACAGCTGAGATTGCTACCATAAAAGTTGGTACACTAAATCTTACACATTTTCATTTCAGGACAGCATTTCACATTCTTTGCCCATTCTATTTGATATGGTTTTCTAAATTATTTGCTGCTTTCTCCTCAGATTAGAAATAGAAAATTTCAGGGAGAAAGAAGGTATGCTTTCAATATAAGAACTGACAGTCTGGTTAAAAAAAAAAAAGCAGATGCAGAATACCTTGAGAGCCTGACGATGACCTTCAGTTAGCTGGAGAATCTTACTCATGTGTAATACCTGGCTTTTGGATGATGTTGAAAAAATGAGGGGTTACTGAAAGTTGTTTTTGTTCATGCTGTGTTCATTTTGAAATCATTAAACTGCTTACTCAAAGTTCATTAGAATTTTGATTCTTAATGGTTGTTGAGAAAGAGTTTAGTAATTCTCAGCTTTCTACTCTCTGGCCTGTAGTTATTGTAGATTATCGGTGCAAGACCAGAGTTGGATGTACATTTGTAGGAAATATGGATACTTTGAGGCTCATTCTATCATGTATCTTATATTTTGAGTTAGTAGTGACCACACAGGCTTAAGGACAAAAATAAGTTAATCTATGTAATCTTTTTAATGGAAATCACAAAAATTCTTTTATGGTTCTGGCTATTTCCTAGATGAAAATATTTGTTAATTATTATTATTTTTACACAGAGTTTCGCTCTTGTCGCCCAGGCTGGAGTGCAGTGGCGAGATCTCGGTTCACCACAACCTCGGCCTCCTGGGTTCAAGCGATTCTCCTGCCTCAGCCTGCCGAGTAGCTGGGATTACAGGCATTCGCCACCATGCCCAGCTAATTTTGTATTTTTAGTAGAGACGGGTTTCTCCATGTTGGTCAGGCTGGTCTCAAACTTTCGACCTCAGGTGATCTGCCTGTCTTGGCCTCCCAAAGTGCTGGGATTACAGGCATGAGCCACCATGCCTGGCTGAAAATACTTTATATAATCGTAATAAATTTTGTTTTTCTGCAGAGGAAAAGTATCAGTGAGCTACCTCTGTTTAAACAGCTTTGAGATTTTCTAAGATTGCTAATTAAGTTTTTCTATGTCTGTACTATTTAGCTTCTGATTTTTGCTGTTGTAAATAGATTAAAAGACATGGAAGTTAAGTTCACATGTTAGAGATAAAATTTCTAGAAATTTTGAAGGCAGTGTAAACTGAAAACTGTTTTTCAGGGAGTAGAGTAGAAGTTTAAAGATATTTGAAGTATGTACAGAATTTTTAGCTGTAGGACAAATTCCATTTAGATAAAAACATGACATTATTTAACTTGATTTAATTTTCTAAAATATAGTTTATTTGGAAAGGTGTACCTACTATATCTGGCATGGTACAATTAAACTTAAGATTCATCTACTTTTGTTTCAAATGGAATGGCAGACAGCAGCTGAACTTAAAATTGTTTATCTCTTGGTTTTTGCTTGCTTGTTCCAAGTTTCGTATAATTTTTACTCGGAACAAATCAATATAACAGTAGTCTTCTGATATCTAAATTAGGTGACATTGGTTGTTTGTAATTTGAAATTTATTTTTATAAGAACTGAATTACAAATGGTAGTCACATTATGCAGTTCTCTGTAGTTCCCTAGAACTATACTGTATGCTATCACCATTTTTAACATGTTTTCCAACTTTGAGCATGAAGTCCCATAAATTCGTACTTTAAGCCTAAGATCCCCCTCCAGAACCAAGAGTCTCATGAGAATTGGAGGATCCCAGTATCTGTGACATTAATTGTCAACAGCACTGTAATTTTGTGAGTGAATGTGATTTCTCACATGTCTGCCAGGACTTTGGTTTGGTTTCTTGAGGTTTGGTTGTAAAGAGTGAATGTGAAAATATGTTTGTGGTGCCAGGTACAACATAGCTGTATAATAAAATGATAGAAGTAATTTTTGAAGGCATACTGTAAGTGTCCTACTCTTCTGCATCTGGGACACTGTAGAGAAGCTCTTAGTCTGTCCAGAAAGCCCTGATTATCCTCCAAGTACTGTTACTGACAACTCATGGTTAGGAGGACTTCTGTCTTTAAATATTACCAGAGGTTCAACTGAGCTATACTCAGTGCTGTTCCATTAGTTTTTGAGATTACAGCTGTTTTGGATATCAGATTTTAACTGTCTGTGCCACATATGATGTTAATGGATGAGCATCTTTTGTCCTTGGGTTGTCATTTTCATGTCTTACATCCAGTCTGGTCTGCTACCTAAAACTGAGTTCTCTTCATGCCATTTCCTTTCAGTTGACCTGCCCAAGATGAGGCATATATTTATTTTTATTTTGAGATGGGAGTCCTGCTTTGTCCCCCAGGCTGGACTGCAGTGGCACGATTTTGGCTCATTGCAACCTCTGCCTCTCAGGTTCAAGCGATTCTTGTACTTCAGTCTCCTGAGTAGCTGGGATTACAGGGGCGTGTACCATGTTGCCTGGCTAATTTTTGTATTTTTAGTAGAGACGGGGTTTCACTGGCCAGGCTGGTCTTGAATTCCTAACTTCAGGTGATCGCCTGCCTTGGCTTCCCAAAGTGCTGGGATTACAGACGTGAGCCACTGCTCCCAGCCCCAGTGAGGCATTCTTTAGCTTTGGGAAAGGCAATCATTTGAAATTGAAATAGGAGAGCTGGCTACCTGTGTTTCGACTTGCTGCTGTTTCTGTTCTTTTTTTTTCAGACACAGTCTGGTTCTGTTGCCCAGGCTGGAGTACAGTGGCACCATCATAGCTCACTGCAGCCTCCAACTCCTGGGCTCAAGCAGTCCTCCCATGTTGGCCTCCCAAAGTGCTGAAATTACAGGCATGAACCACCACGCCCAGCCCCTGCTGCAGCTTAAAAGTTCACAGTCAACTTTTAAAACTATTTTTATTAAAGTACAGCATAGAAGAATACATATATCTTAAATGTACAGGTCCATGTTTTAGTCTAAAGGCCAAGAAAGTAGAACATGATACCAACTCCCAAAAAGTCACTTGCAAACTTCCCTTTACCACTGATCTCACTTTGGACACCATGGATTTTGTCCCCAACACAAAACTTCTTAAAAAAAACACAAAACTTCGTAAAAATGCAATCATACAATTTATCTTCATTGTGATTGGCTTTTTTGCTCTGTGTTGAGGTATCCTTGATGATATGTGGCAGTAGTTCATTTGCTGTCATTGGGTGTAATCTATTAAATGAATATACTACAGTTCATTCTATAGTTGAGGGACATTTGAGTTTTCAGTTTTTGGTTAATACAAGTAATACTGGTTTGAATGTTCTTGAATGTGTTTTTTGATGTATTTGTTGTGGACATGTAATTTGTCATGTAATCTGTTAAATAGTGGAATTGTTGGGTCATAGGGTAAGTACATGTTTGGCTTCTGTTGCAAAATATTTTTCCAAAATGTACTGATTTATTTATACTTGTACCCACAGCGTATGTGATTTCCAGTTGCTCTGCATCCTCTGCAACACTCTTAACAGTCTTAAATTGAACCATTCAGTACATTTATCACTGGTTTTAATTTAAAATTACCTGATTATTAGTGAAGATGAGCACTTTTTCCTGTGTTGTTTGCCATTTAAGTGGAAGCAATTTCATTTTTGTGAAATTCCTGTTTAAATTTCTTGGCCATTTTTCAGTTGGGTTGTGTTTCTTGGTGGTTTGTAGATATTTATGAAATCTGGGTTTGAGCTGTGTTGGTTGCGTTGCACATATTCTTTTTATTCTGCTAATGATAGTTCAGTATATGGTGCCCCTTTAAAAAAAAATGGTTAGGTCTTTTTGTGTCCCACTTAGGTAATCTTTTCCAATTGAACAACACTTGATTTCTCATTGTCTTTTTGGTAGTTTAGTTGCATGTGGTCACAGAGTACAACTTGGTAAGATTTAAATTTTTTGAAATATGTTGACTTTCTTTATGGCCCAGCATAACATAGTCTAATTTAGTAAAGGCACTTAAAAAGAATGCTTATTCTCTAGTTGTTGGGTTTGGTGGTCTGTGTATGCTCAGGTCATATGTTGTTAATATCTTTTCTGTTTTTACTAATTCATTTTTGCCCATTTAGTCTGTGAGTTTCTCTGTGATAAATGTATTACATTGTTTATCATAGCCCAAAGGTAGAAACAACCCAAATGCCCATCACCAGATGAGTGGATAAACAAAATAGGTTGTATATTCATACAATGGAATACTATTCGGGCATAGAAAGGGATGAGGCAGTGATACATGCTGTGACATGGATGAATCTTGAAAACATGCCAAGTATAAGAAGCTAGTCACAAAGACTATATGCTATAATATTGCGTTTATATGAAATATTAGTGTGGAGACAAAGTATAAATTACTGATTTCTTATTGTTGGAAGTGATGAGGCACAGGTAGGTAATAGCTAAGGGTACAGGTTTTAATGAAAATGTTCTGAAATTGACTGTAACACATATCTGTGAATACTGCAGAAACCATTGAATTTTATACTTTAAATGAGTGAATTATGTGGTATGAGTTCTGTCTCCATAAAGCTTAAAAGATCCTGTTGTTTTTGTGGCTATTTGAAAAGATGTAAGAATAGATGTATGTCTTTAGCATCTTAACCTTCAAATCCTAAAATACGATAAAATGCTACATAATTGTAAGTTCAATAATTAAGTCATTTATTTCAGAATAATAAGGGATATCAAAGATTTTGGAAAGGATTTCTGAGTTTAAGGTTAAGGAACACAAATCTAGATTAACCCTCTCATTTTACATATGAAAAATACAGTTAGTCTGTATTTTTTTTTTTTGAAGGTTTGTCTTTGAAGTCAAATTTAGGTTTGAATCCTAACTACTAGTTTATTAGCTGTGTCACTTGGGGGAAGGGAGACATCTGTAACCTCTTTTTCTGCATTTGAGAGAGGATTAAAAACTGTCTTCCTCACAAAATTGTTGAGTACTTTAGCTACCATTTATTGACTACTGCCTATGTACCTGATGTTTGCATTCATATACATTTAAGCCTTACATTCCATTGTTCTGCCATTCATAATATTATTATTTTGGATAGCTACCAAAGGGAAAAATGAGATGTCTAGTGATGGGAGAATAGTTAAATTTGACCTGTTTCTAGATACAGAATATCATGCAAATGGTGTTCTACAAGGATTTTCTCTTAGTTACTTGGAAATTGCTTGCCTTAGATAAAAGGATTATATATCATGTGATTTCAAATAGTGGAAAGAAAATGCAGGTGGAAAGTTTCAAAATATTTACTGAAGTACAATTTTGTGTTACTTTTATTTTGTGTGTGTGTGTGTGTGTGTGTGCGCGCTTTTCAGAATGTTAGCAATGTGTATGGGAGTTGACAAAGGTAAAATAGATTTTTAAAAAATCATTTGTTTACATTGGCTGTTGTAACTTGATTATGGAAAATTTTATTCATACACAAATGTAGAGTGTTATGAACTTTCATGCACCTATCTCGGATTTTCAACAATGATATATAGCTTATCACATTTTTTATATATGCCTTCCCTTCCTTGTCCCCACGAGATTTTTTAAATCTCAGACATTCTATCATTTAATGTCTTTCCATTTATTGTGACAACTAGAACAATGCCCCTATATATTTCCAAAACACCTTCTTGGCAGCAGTGCCTTCATCTATTGAGACCGATTGCTGTGGGGCAGTAGGGAAGAGTGGTTTGAAGATGTGATTCTTTTATAAATTTGGACTGATTGCCTGTGATTCTTTTATAAATTTGGACTGATTGCCTGAGCCAGTCTTTTAATGTAGATTCTTGGGCCCACTCTGAAGTTTTCCTGTTTGGAGTCTGGTAAAGCGTAAGCATACTGGTGATTTTGGTAAAGATCTGAGAAATAGTATAAGTAAATTTTTCTTTATAGCATGATGCTCTTTTCTCGTCTGGTTTTGTATGTCTGGTCCCTGGAAAGCCTTTCTTCAGGTTTTATCGGCTACTTTATAGTCTTTCTTTAGTCTTCACTTATGGAAAGCCTTCTCTAACTGCCCTCTATACTTCCTTTGGACTTCATGGTTTTACTTGACTCTCATGGGACTGTTCACCTTCAGGGAAAGAGTTGTATCTTTTATCTTTGATTTTCCATAGTACTGCTTGTTAATAAATATTGAATAAAATAAGTGGGAAGGATGGTTAGTATAATACCGGTTAAATATACCTTATCCAAAACACTTGGGACCAGAAGTGTCTCACATTTCAGATTTTTTTTTTTTTTTTAATTTTGGAATATTTGCATTATATGCTTACTGGTTCAGCATTCCTAATTTGAAAATCCGAAGTTTGAAATGCTCCAATGAGCATTTCCTTAGAGTGTCCTGGATACTCAAAAAGTTTTGGATTTTAGTGCAGTTCAGATTTTGGGTATTTACATTAGAGATACTCCCCCCTGCCCCCCGCCCCACCGCCTTAGGCCAAGAGTATGAGGTTGGCAACTAGAAAGAAAGGAACAGGACTGAAGATAGAAGTCTGAGGAATAAATTATTTTGGACGCGGTAAGAGCTAATTGTGGCTTGGTCTCATTGACATAAAAAGAGTAAGGATATTGTTTGGCCTTAGCAGAGGATCAAATATAGGATATGTGCACCTATAATAAGACCTTTGTGTTGTAGATGAAGTGATACTCATTTCTTACTAAGAGCAAGATACTGACACAAAAAGGATGCATCTCCATATTGTTTGAATTGGGGATTTTTTGTTTTGTTTTGCTTTTAGGGATAGGATCTTGCTCTGTCACCCAGGCTGGAGTGCAGTGGTGTGATCATAGCTTACTGCAGCCTTGAGCTCCTGGGCTCAGGCAGTCCTCCTGCCTCAGCCTTCTGGAACACTGTGATTACAGTGTTTGAATTGTATTGTCTGTCGTAGGGGTGTCTATAAGGTACTTCTAGAAACTAGACTGTAGGGGGCTGTGCAAACAACTGTAATACATAGTCATTTTATTTTTATTTAGTTTAAGGAAGAAATCTCTAAACGTTTTAAATCGCATACTGACCAACTTGTGTTGATATTTGCTGGAAAAATTTTAAAAGATCAAGATACCTTGAGTCAGCATGGGATTCATGATGGACTTACTGTTCACCTTGTCATCAAAACACAAAACAGGTATGGTTTTGGAAGATGTATAGCTTTAAAGTGTGGATAAATGTTCATACTTAAAATAACTAGTGTTGGCTGTAAAGGACCTTCCTTGTCATTAATATTTGAATAGTTAAAATTCATTCTTTGCTGTCAATAATTTTTTTTTTAAAAAGTGATTGGATGTTAATGTTTACATAATTGTCAGATAACCATTTAATATTTTACAAGGTTCATTGGTATTTAGTTATTATATGTAAATTATTTGCATTAGAACAGCAAGTTTTTAGCTTTTCTTTTAGATTTAAGGAAATTTTTAGACAGAGATCATGAGTGACTTATCTCCTTAGCAAACCACAAATTGATAATCATATTTCATTAAGTGTAAGGATTTTTTTTTTTTTTTTTAAAGAGACAGAGTCATGCCATGTTGCCCAGGCTTGGCTCAAGTGATGCTCCCATGTCAGCCTAGGACTGTAGGTGCATGCCACAGTGTCCAGCTGGCATCATCAATTTTAAAGAAATACCTTTGTATATCACTAAGAAAGAATGCTGCTAACTGATGATGTTTTCTTGTCACTTAAAATGTTTATTTTATACTTACTGAGTGAGCTCCTTTAGGACTGACATGGGTATTGAATTTTATATAGCACTCTTGCATAACGTACAAAGACTTAGTTGTCGGTGTCCATATTTTTTCATACGGTATCAAACTCCGTTCTATCAAGAGTGCTGGTGGTGTAGCATTTCTTAAAAGAGCTCTCCAGTATTTTCTCCAGGATTTTGTTCCAAGCCATTAACACTCATTTTGTAAGTTTTTATGCTGGTTTTCACCAAGAACAAATACTTGCTTTACTGATTGAAAATAGTTCTTCTCTTTCTGTGCTATTCTGAATACTTGACAACTTCTCTCAGTGCCAATTAATGGTGTAATGTTTCTGAAGACACTTAATGTGGTAATTAAGCCTATCATGTATGATACAACAGTGTACCCAGGCATTCATTTGAAGTCATGTAGACTGTGTGCAGGCATATAGTTGATGCCTGGCTGTCAGCAATTATAAGACACATCCTGATTTCAGAGATGTTAAAATGGAAAACGTATGCCTTAGCTAAATTCAGGGAAGGAAACAATGAGTGAGGTTCAAAACTTTTACCTGGTCTCATATGGAAGAGTTTTTTATTTCCTATTTTTTTTTTTTTGAGATGGAATTTTGTTCTTGTTTCCCAGACTGGAGTGCAGTGGTGCGATCTCAGCTCACTGCAACCTCTGCTTCTGGGTTAAAGCGATTCTCCTGCCTCAGCCTCCTGAGTAGCTGGTTACAGGCATGCATTACCACACCCAGCCTAATTCTGTATTTTCATTAGATATGGGGTTTCACTATGTTGGCCAGGCTGGTCACGAACTTCTGACCTCAGGTGATCCGTCCGCCTTGGCCTCCCAAAGTGCTGGGATTACAGGTGTGAGGCACTTTGCCAGGAAAAGTTTCCTTTTAGAGATAATATTAAGTAATAATCAGGCCAGGTGCGGTGGCTCATGCCTGTAATCTGAGCACTTTGGGAGGCCAAGGCTGGCGGATCACCTGAGGTCAGGAGTTCCAGAGCAGCCTGGTCAACATGGTGAAACACCATCTCTACTAAAAATACAAAACATAGCCCAGTGCAGTGGCACATGCCTGTAGTCCCACCTACTTGGGATGCTGAGGCAGGAGAATCGCTTGAACCCAGAGGCAGAGGTTAGTTACAGTGAGCCAAGATCACACCACTGCACTTCCAGTTTGGGCGACAGCAAGACTCTGTCTTTTAAAACAAACAAACAAAAGTAATAATTATTATTCATATCGATTTGTTGGCCTTCTTTTGGTAAAGTCTCTTGCTTTGTATTGTTTTCAAGAATTTCAAGGGTCTGTGTAAAACTGGCCCATAACCCTTAAGAACTAGAAGGGGATAGATTAAAAAGCTTTTTTTCCCCCCTGTGAGACAGAGATTTGCTCTGTTGCCCAGGCTGGACTGCAGTGGCATAATCTTGGCTCACTGTAACCTTGCCTCTCAGTTCAAGCAAATCTCCTGTCTCAGCCTCCCAAGTAGCTGAGACTACAGGTATGCGCCACTGTACTGGGCTATTTTTTGTATTTTTTGTAGAGATGGTGTTTCACCGTGTTGACCAGGCTGCTCTGGAACTCCTGACCTCAGGTGATCCACCTGCCTTGGCCTCCCAAAGTGCTCAGATTACAGGCATGAACCATTATGCCAGCCAAGATAAAAAAGTTTTTTTACATAGTCAAGCTTTGTGGGTATAGCTGGTCATTGACTTTCCTCTTACAAGGTCTCCCTCTCTTATATAAGCAACATGATTTGAAACTAATGAAAAATTTATGTATGTTACACTCAAAGAGGAGGGGCAGTTGCAGCACATTTTGTATTTTGTAGGATTTTATTGTATTTTATTTTGCATTTTTTTCCCTAACGCTTAGTTTTCTCAGGCTTTTTACTAAATGATAATTTGAGTTGGTCTGAGGGTTTACTTTTTATTTCTAGATGTCAGAATTTCAGTGGTTCTTTTAAAAATAATCAGTTCTACTGCTTACTCTGTAATTAATTATTTTCCCTAGGCCTCAGGTTCATTCAGCTCAGCAAACAAATACCACTGGAAGCAATGTTACTACATCATCAGCTCCTAACAGTAACTCCACATCTGGTTCTGCTACTAGCAACCCTTTTGCTTTAGGTAAGTGTCTTCAGTCATTCCAATAAGGGATGGCAAAACATATTTCTTTGCCTTCCTGGATAGTTTCAGATAAAATGAAAAAATAAAACATGTCACTTTAACAACAAAATTTAAAAAAAAAATAACTTATACAGTCCTATAATTGTAGCTATTAAGGAAGTAGTTTGGGATATGGATGTTCTTACATTTAATAAGTGGTCAATAATTGGCACCTTTCTTTTTAATGATGAAAGAGATATAGAGTTTGTATACCTGATCTGACTACCACATAATTTAGTATGAGTAAGATTAGCTAATTATTAATCATAATCCAGCACCCTTGAATAATAATTTTCTCATTTGTAAAAGGAAGGGATCAGACTGTATTAGTTATTTTGTAACTGTCCTGAACACATGGAAGGGCTGGGGTTTGGTAAGCCGGCCCAGCTTAAAACTGTTTTTGCTTTTCTTATATTAATTTTTTTTTTTTTTAAGAGTTGCAGGATCTTGCTTAGACACTGAGGCTGAAGTACAGTGGTGTCATCATAACTCACTGCAACCTCAAACTCCTGGCTCTTGGTGTCCCTGAATGCTGGGATTACAGATGTGAGCCACTGTGCCTGGCCTATATTAGATTTATATATTGACGTTCTATGGAAATTTTTTTTGAGAATAAAAATATTCTGAAGCTTAACAGAAGTTGAACTAGATAGATAAGTACTCAGTGCCTCTTTTGATTCTTGTATGACTAGTATAGCACCTTGAAATGGAGTATTTTATGTGCACAGTTTTTACATATCAAGGATCATACCTTTTATCCCTCCCATAAGATTAATTCAGTTGTGCTATGCCAAATATATGTTAGAGACATTTAAGGCATGGCATAGCTTGACTTAGGCTCACATTCACTGTTTTTTAGTTTTAGTTTAAATGTTTCCTGCTCTTGTTTTCTAAAAAGAATTTATGTTAAATCTTTTGGTTGAGGCAGGTGGTGTGTTTTAGTTGTCAAAATTATTTACATGAACAATCTAGAGAAATTAGGATGAAATAACTTAGTGTTCAGACCTATGAAACATATTGTTGAAATCTTAGAGGATTTTAGTTATTTTGTCGGAGGTTACACAACCCCCAAATCCCTTCATTTCTAGTCTCATTCCCACCCCTCCTTCTATCACTGCAGCTTTCTTCATCAATTAATCCCTTTATCCTATATTTTCAGCTTTTTTCTGCTGGCTGGCCTTGTTAAAGTCTGTCCCATTGTAAAAGGCACAGATTCCAAGTACTACCTTTTTTTGCTTGCTTCTCAGCTATCTGTTTTCTGTCTATATTTTCCTTTCAGTAAGTTCACTGAATTCTGTTTTTTGCATCTGCCACTTCAGTAAAAATTCCTAGATAAGGTTGCCATTGACCTTTTAGCTTGCGAAATTTAGTGGACACTAGATTTTAAATCAGTCTGAATGTTTACAAATATGCTTGAAAATTTCTTCCTTTAACTCCTATGATACTGTTTTTTTTTTTTTTTTTGTGATTACATTTCTGATGAATTTTCTTCTGTCTCATTTATAGATTCCTTTTTTCCCTTTCTTATGTTGATATTATTCACCAGAGTTCTGCCTTGACTTTCTTTTCTTCTGTTCTTTCTGAGTGACATTACCCTATTACTATATCCTGATGACTCGCAAATCTGTACCTCAGTGCACACCACTCCTGGACTCCATTCCTTGTATTCAACTCTCTTCGATGTTACCTAATGTCCTCTAAGTAATTCAGCCTGTATCTCCTCTGGAAACAGAAAAACAAGAAAACACATGCAAAACGGTATTATCTGCTCTTAAAACTGCTGCTTTTCCTCCACTGAGTCTCTTTATCTATGACTTCTTCTCTATCCCACCCTACGTAATTAGTTCTCATAGCCACTGCCTTGATGCAGGCCTTCAGTTTTTTTCATCTCTAACGTTTCCTCTGATTATTTCCATAGAGCTGCTCGAATAACAGCTTATGTGACTGTTTTGCTTAAAATCCTCTTAAATCTCTTGAAAGATTTTCAAGATTTAGCCCTTAGCTACCTCTCCCTTGTCATTTTTTACCCATCTCAGTCAACAGTTATATTAGTAATGATAGGCTATCCTTTGATAATAGCCAAACTCAGTGGCTTACTACAACAAAGCTTCATTTCTTGCTGTTTTTCTGCATGCTACGTACTTTTCACTGTTCCGTGAGGTGCCCATCCATATAGTCCCTCAGAGACTCAAGCTAATGAAAGTCATTTTTCATTCTGCTATCTTATAGCTCTACCACTTGGAACACGGCAGAAGAGACAGCTAAAGGGTCTTAAGTTGACCTGCTATACTTTGGCCAGAGTGGCACATATAATTTCTCGTAGTCCTTTAGCATTTCACATAGGCCTGTCCAAGCTCAAAAGAAATAAAAGGCTGCAAAATGAAATGTTTGGTGAGCACTGCTATCTGCCATTCTAGTTAGTCATACTGAAGTTTTTGTGGTTTCAAGGATGCATTAATACATTTATCTTGTGCTTTTTGTATATGGTGTTCATTGTGCCTAGTATTTACTACCCCTCCTAACCTTCTCCACTTTTCTTTGCCAACGTATTCGTGCTCCAAACTCATTGTCATCCCTTTTTCTGAAAGACATTCCAATTAGGTTATATTACCATAGTATCCTGTGAATATTCTTTACTGAAGTACTTAACATCTGAGTAGGCGTTTATTTTCTTGTCTGTCTTTTCCACTAGATTGAGTTCTGAGGGTGTCTTTCTTGTTGCCTTATTCTCTATATGTATGTAGCACAGTCTCTGGCACATATAAAAAGTACTCAGTAAGTGAGGAATAAATGCATTTGGTTGGTTATGTAATTTTGCAAAGTAAACACTTTGTGATAAGCACTTAAGCACTCTGTTGCTCCATTAGGTTTCTCCTTGATTTAATTCTTCCAAAGAGAAATCTATTTCCAGGTATTCCCTAGCTTTCTCTCTCCTTGGCTGGCAGTATCAGCCCTCTTGTACTCAGAGTTTGTAGGTGAATTCAACTTCCTGTTAATAAAACTTAAACTACTTTTGTGGAGAGATTATTAGAAGTATAGTCTGGTGTGTGTATTTATTATTCTTCCTTTAACTGGCATATTCTGGATTGTTTTCCCTGACACCAGCCAACTGTCCAGTACCAGCTCCATGTCCAATATTCAGTTTCATTTCTGATACTACCTACCTATTGTTAGTATCCAGTCTCATAAGTTAGCAGACTCAATCCTGCAAGACTGCCCCTACTTCAGATACTAGTCACAAGTTCTAGGCCACCTGTACTTCTGACTGACCAGCTCTAAATTGGGGGTTTCCATGACTCCCTCCTCAGATACAGTAATTTGCTAGAATGGCACCTAGAACTCAAGAACACGTGTTTACCTGTTTATTATAAAGGCTACAACTCAGAAACAGACAAATGCTTGGAAGAGAATTATTAATGTGGGGGATGGAAGTTGGGCTTAAAGGTTCCAGTTCCCTTCAGGGCACAACCCTCCTAACATTTAGCTGTGCTTTTCATTCTGAATTTTCTTAATCTTACTGTTCAAGAGTTTGCATAGAGCTCTGCCTCTTGCTCCCTCCCCCTACTTTCTTGGCAGGTGGGGCTGAAAGTTTCAGCCCTTTAATCATTTTGTCTTTCTGGTGACCAGCCATTTCTGAGGCTATCCAGGGGCCAAAGTCACTTTATTAGCATAATGGTCAAAAAGGGCTTGTAATGAGTAATAAAAGATACTCTTGTCACTCAGAAAATTCCAAAGCTTTTAGTAACTGAGTAATCAAGGAGAAAGACCAAATATATATTATACTATATGCATGAAAATAAATTTTGTCAATTTTATTAAAATTAATAACCAAAGTGTAAATTTTTGGCCAATTTCAGTTATAGGAATTAAATAATATTCTATTTGTTTTTAAATGATTTCTTGTAATAGACTATTGAGTCAACTAATACTTTTTTGCAACTTCATATTTTAGCATGTTCATGTTAATGATACATTTTCTGACTTTGATTTGTATGGTTTTGCCCTTTATCCTCTTAGGTGGCCTTGGAGGACTTGCAGGTCTGAGTAGCTTGGGTTTGAATACTACCAACTTCTCTGAACTACAGAGCCAGATGCAGCGACAACTTTTGTCTAACCCTGAAATGATGGTCCAGATCATGGAAAATCCCTTTGTTCAGAGCATGCTCTCAAATCCAGACCTGATGAGACAATTAATTATGGCCAATCCACAAATGCAGCAGTTGATACAGAGAAATCCAGAAATTAGTCATATGCTGAATAATCCAGATATAATGAGACAAGTATGTGGAAAGTTCTTTCAGTTTGTTTAGCTAAAAAATTATATATTTGTTATTTAATTTTCTATGGGAAAAGTTTGTCCTATATGTACGGTTAAGCTAAAGAGAGAAATACTGATCTTTGCATAGGAAAACTCAACAGAGCACTAATTTGGCTATTTTGAACTCTGAATTTTCTGTTGCATTTGAAAGTTCATTGTAAATAGTTTATTTTGAAGGCTTAAGAATCAAAAAGTCCAATGCTGGAGATGGGAAATTCACACATAACAAAGTGCTTTCTTATGTTATTTGAATGCTAAGTTGCTTTTTTGAGGTGAAATATACCAGGAATTATTTAAAATAATCTCCTGACTTAGGTATTTAATACAAAATTACAACAGCTTTAAAGCTTTAATTGGTTTTTGTGATTCTAGAATCAGACAATCCCTCATTTTATAAAATAGAGTGTTTCCATTAGCTGAGCAGAAGAGGTTGGCTTTATAGGCAGAAAATGGCTGAAGAAAGCAAAAACTGGAACAAAAAGCTGATTGGTCATTTCACAGTTACTTTCCTAATAGGGTTAAAATGGAGGGAACTTTCTTATTATGGTGACTTATGTTGACTGCAGCTTAGTATGATTTTGGAGGGGAAACTGGCCCATTTTCTAGTTCACTTTGATTAAATGTCACTTAGCACACATGGCTCCATTTTAGTTTGGTCTGGTCTGCTGGGGCATAGTGCAGGAGGCTGGCCCAAAGCAGTGGCCTCCCATAAACTTTGTTTAATGGCAGTTAATAGTTAAAAGTAATTCATGTGTATTTCAATGCTTTTTTTTTCTTTTTTTTGGAAATCTTTTTCTTAGACGTTGGAACTTGCCAGGAATCCAGCAATGATGCAGGAAATGATGAGAAACCAGGACCGAGCCTTGAGCAACCTAGAAAGTATTCCAGGGGGATATAATGCTTTAAGGCGCATGTACACAGATATTCAGGAACCAATGCTGAGTGCTGCACAAGAGCAGGTGATCCACTGGCTCTAAGGTTCAGGCCGAGGAGTAGCTTCTATTTTAACACAAATATATGTGTGATTCAGGGTAGCTTTTATATGAGGAATGTGGTTTTCAGTTTTTAAAAAGTTTCATATATGACTTAAAAGCTCATTCTTTGTGATTTCTGTGTCTTCTATTATAGTTTGGTGGTAATCCATTTGCTTCCTTGGTGAGCAATACATCTTCAGGTGAAGGTAGTCAACCTTCCCGTACAGAAAACAGAGATCCACTACCCAATCCATGGGCTCCACAGACTTCCCAGAGTTCATCAGCTTCCAGTGGCACCGTCAGCACTGTGGGTGGCACTACTGGTAGTGCTGCCAGTGGCACTGCCGGGCAGAGTACTACTGTGCCAAATTTGGTACCTGGAGTAGGAGGTATGCTTATAACAACTCAGACTTTTTTCTTTGTTGTCCTCACTTACATAATTAAAACATTGATTATACTCTTTTCTTTGTGCTTTTTTGTGTATGTATGGTGAGTATGGTGAGTACCTTTTATACTGTCTTTTCACGTTGCATTTTGTTGTTGTTGTTTTGAGACAGAATTCTGCTCTTGTTGCCCAGGCTGGAGTGCAGTGGCATAATCTGGGCTTACTGCAACCTCCACCTCCCAGGTTCACGCAATTCTCCTGCCTCAGCCTTCCAAGTAGCTGGGATTACAGGCATGTGCCACCGTGCCTGGCTAATTTTGTATTTTAAGTAGAGATGGGGTTTATCCTTGTTGGTCAGGCTGGTCTTGAACTCTTGACCTCAGGTGATCCACCTGCCTCAGCCTCCGAAACTGTTGGGATTACAGGCGTGAGCCACTACACCTGGTCACATTTTGGTTTTTAAAGGAAGCTTTAAATGTAAGGAGAACACCTAGTTACCCGTGAAGTTGTTTTCAGAATACATGTTTGCTGGCTTTAGCCTGGTTTTTTATTTTAGATCAGTAGATTGTCAAACACCAGTCTTGAGGTCAAGGCTAAACTGGCTGCATCAGAGCACCTGCCAGGTATATTAAAAATCAAGTCCCAGATCTTTCCCTCAGACTTTGTGGAGCCGAATCTTTCATAGTGGGGTTAAGCTCTGTGTTTGTGTAAAGCAGATTCTCATGTGTGAACAGGTTAGAAATTTACTTTTGTCCACTCTTCTGTAGATTGGACTCAGTAAATAGATGTCTTCCTTTCAGCTATTCAGATACCACACGTCAGTGTTTTGTGAATTAAGTCCAAGATCATTAGCCACAGTGACAGTTTTAGTCCTAATACTTGGCATATAAGTAGGAGGAAATGGAGGCGTGGGAGCACTTACTTCCCTAAGATGAGATAGACTGGATATGTTTTAAAAGATTCCTGTACTTTGGCAGAGGAAGTGGAAAGATGAGATGCTGGATGAAGAATTTTTAAAAATTCAGTGCTGAAAGAAGAATCAGAATGAGAAGAGTAATTAATGATCACAGTTACATATTCTTTTTAGAATACAATGGATATTTTGTGGTTTATGCATATAATATAGGTTTTGTAAAAACTGAAGGAATACCATTTTTAAATCAATAAAAATATTCTGTATTCTACTTAATCCTTGATACTTACTAACAATCTTTTGAGAGGGTTGCATCGTTCTTACTTTAGAGGATATAGAGCAGGCAAAGATTTAATCATATTTCTTAACTAGTTAAGCTATTGTTTTCTTTCCCCTTACCATGGTTGCCTACAGTAATAACTTATGTCTAAAAAACCAAAAATCAGTTTTGCAACCTTTTACTCAGATGTTTAATTTAATGGTTTGATACTGTAACATTTCATGTTAATATTTCCATCAAGGGGAAACAAGAAATAGCAAGCATGAACTTACTCTGCTGGCCTATCATATTGCCAGCGTATTTGTACAGTATTGATTCTTACTCAGCTGTGACATTTGATACATATATGCACACATATATATGTAAAGATGAAATTCTTGACTCTTCTTTGGTCCTGTAAGCACTTACTCTAGAATGTAATGAAGTGTTAGAGCAGGAATTGACAGATTTTTTATGTGAAGGGTCAGATAATACTTTAGACGTTGCTGGCCAAGAGGCAAAATGGAGAAAATTACATCAAAAGACAAATTTTCACACATTTTTAAATTGACAAAATAAAAAATTTGGTAATACAGTATTTTCCTCATATCTACTGATAAGAGGAATGTGACTTTGGTGAGGGGGGATAACATTTTGCTTAATTGGGGTTCAGTGTTCTGTTTACAAAAATTGCAAAGTTCATCTGTTAATACGGGTAGGTAATGAGACTTGACTGACTTTATTCAAAATTCGTACTCATTCCAAAAGCATTTGATTTTATTTTAATAACATTTTCATCAGTTTGGAAGGCATTTATAGAGTTTTTAGCATGCCGTTACATTCAGATTAATCAGAGTGGAGGTTTAGTAGCTCCTCAGTTGCACAGTTAAGTCAGTTTTGAAATATGAATTGCCTTTGCACTTGCATTGAGGTCTGAAAACATGTTGCTAGTAGTATGAGCTCAAAAGTAAACCTGCAAATTTGTGGGAATGGAGGTCTTGTTTCTTATGATTCTTTTTTTTGACAGTACAGGAAGTATGTAAAGCAGCTTGACATTGCTTGTGAGTCAAATAATTTCAGTTGTCAAAGTGACTTTATTATAGTATGATCACACATAAAAATTTGGTGATCACACACCAACATTTAACTCTTTGGCATGAGCTAATAAAATAATGCAATGCTACCTCTGCTAAGCCACCATCAACCTTCTGTGTGGTTAGACATGTCAGAATATTGAGCTATTGTTAATGAAAATTCATGAAGTTGACTATAGTTAAGTTCACAGGAGTGAACAATGCTTCTCATTAATACTCCTGGTTCAGTAACATGATAGATAAAAATATTTTCCAGAGTACCTACTGATGAATAAGACAGTGAATAACTATAGTCTTTAAATACCTTTCATTTTTATATGCTTTGAAAATGTATCCAACTAAATCCTTTTAATTCTGCACATTTTTGCTGCCATGAGATGTAACACATCTTAGCAGATTCTACTTCAAGTTGTACCAGATTCTTACTTCTCAACTTCTTTGAAAATAGTCTCGCCCTGGTTGTTCCATTCAGACTATTATTTATAGAGGCTAATTTTTCAGTCACTTCAGACTTAGCATTGACTCCTCACACAACTGAGTAGTATCAGTAACATCTTTTGGCTTATCAAGAAGTATAAAACAGCACTCAAAATCATTTGCGTTGTTTTTAAATTGAATATTGATATCCTTACTCTGAGGAAAACGATTCTTCCTGAGAGCTTAGTAGACTTCAGCAAGTTTATTTTCTCTGGACACATTTGGTTACTGCAGTCAAGATATAATTAACTATTAAATTAGTCACCACTGGTACTTGGCTTTCTCTGGCTAACAAGCCACTTGGAAACTTAACTTTGGCTGTAGTCTTATTTTCATTTTTATTTTTTGTGAAAAAGTGGCTATGATGAGATACTTAATTTTAAATTGGGTATTTTTTCTGACCATTGTTTTTCTGTGAGGAGTATTGTGATGAGTGGTTGGTCTGGCAGTGCTTATATGTTGTATTCTTTTAGTGTCATTGCATAGGAAACACAAATTTTGCCATCTCATTTAATAAAATATATTCCACTGTGCTTAAAAACCTGACATTTGTAACTCCCCTTCTTCCTTTTTGCTTGTTTTGGCATGATTGGTATTAACTGGTTATTTTTTTTAATGCTGCAGTGATTTTGTGTTGCATGAGTATAACTGATTCACTGTGTTTTGTAGTAGTATACTGAACAACAGTATGAAGGAGGCCAGGTGTGGCATGGTGGCTCACACTTGTTATCCCAGCAGTTTGGGAGGCTAAGGTGGGTGATTGCTTGAGTCCAGGAGTTTGGGACCAGCCTCAGCAACATGGTAAAACCTCGTCTCTACAAATAAGACGAAAAATAGCCAGGCATGGTATGCAGCTGTAGCACAGCTACTTGGGAAGCTGAGATGGGAGGATTACCTGCGCTTAGGGAGGTTGAGGATGCAGTGAGCTGTGATGGCGCCACTGCATTCCAGCCTGGGAGACGGAGTGAGACCCTGTCTCAGAACAAATAACAGGATGCAGGAGTGGCTATACCATAGATAGTCTCTGTTGCAAATACTGCTTTTGTAAAAGTACAGAACACCCATAGATAATAAGTGAGAATGACTGTTCCAATAAAATGGTATTAATGGACACTGAAATCTGAATTTCAGATAGTTTTCACAGTTCAAAAAATATTTATCTTTGATTTTTTTCCCCTTAACCATTTAAAAATAAAAGTATAAGAGCATTTTTTTTAAAAGACCTAGTCTCAATCTGTCACCCAGGCTGGAGTGCAGTTATGTGATCTTGGCTCACTGCAGCCTCCACCTCCCAGGTTCCAGCAATTTTCGTGCCTCAGTCTCCCAAGTAGCTGGGGTTACAGGCACCCACCACCACACCTGGATAATTTGTTTTGTATTTTTTCTTAGTAGAGACAGTATTTCACCATATTGTTGTCCAGGCTGGTCTTGAACTCCCAACCTTGGGTGATCTGCCTGCCTCGGCCTCCCAAAGTGCTGGGATTGCAGGTGTGAGGCACTGCACCAACCAAAAATTGTTTTGCTTTGTTTGAGACAGAGTCTGTTGCCCAGGCTGGAGTGCAGTGGTGTGATCTTGACTCACTGTAACCTCTGTCTCCTGGGTTCAAATGATTCTCCCTTCTCAGCCTCCCCAGTAACTGGGATTACAGGTGTACACCACCAAGCCCAGCTAATGTTTGTATTTTTATTAGAGGTGGGGTTTCACCATGTTGGCCAGGCTGGTCTTGAACTCCTGACCTCAAATGATCTACCTGCCTCAGCCTCCCAAAGTGCTGGGATTACAGGTTTGAACCACCACGCCTGGCCTTGAAACTTAAAAGCAATTTTTAACTCATTGGCTGAGCAGAAACATGTTGTGGGCCAGATTTGTCCTGCAGGCTGTAGTTTACCAACCTGTCTTAGAATACAGACATACCTCATTTTGTTGCGCTTTACAGATAGTGTGATTTTTACAGTTTGAAGGTTTGTGATGGCCTTGCATTGAGCAAGTCTGTTGGTATCATTTTTCCAATAGCATGTGCCCACTTCCTGTCTTTGTCACATTTTGATTATTCTCGCAATAGTTCAGTCTTTTTCATTATTATTCTGTTATGGTGATTCTGTGATCAGTGATCTTTGCTGTTACTTTAGTAATTGTGTATAGGAACCACCTTGTACCTGTTGAACTTAATCATTAAATGTGTGTGTTCTGACTGTTCAACTGACTGGCTAGTCCACTTGTCTCTCTTACATTCCTTGGGTCTCCCTCTTCTCTGAGATATAACATTGAAATTGGGTCAGTTAGTAACTCCAGTGGCCTTTAAGTATTCAAGTAAAAGAATCTCTCACTTTAAATCAAAAGCTAGAAATGGTTAAGTTTAGTGAGGGAGGCATATCAGAAACTATGATAGGCCAAAAGCTAGGCCTCTTGGACCGAACAGCCAATTTGTGAATGCAAAGGAAAAGTTCTTGAAGAAAATTATAAATGCTACTCCAGTGAAGGCATGAATGATGAGAAAGTGAAACAATCTTATTGTTGATACGGGGAAAGTTGTAGTGATCTGGATAGACGATCAAACCAGCCGCACCGTTTCCATAAGCCAAAGCCTAATCCAGAGCAGTACCCTAACTCCCTTTAATGCTATGAATGCTCTGAGGTAAGGAATCTGCAGCAGTAAAGTTGAAAACTAGCTGAGGTTGACCAGCTTAGGTTTAGGGAAGGAAGCTATCTTTATAACATAAAAGTCCAAGGTGAGGCAGCAAGTTATCTAGATCATCGAGGAAGATCATTGAAGAAGGTGGCTACACTAAACAACCAATTTTTAATGTAGGTGAAAAACAGCCTTCTATTGGAGGAAGATATCACCTAGAATTTTTATTTCTAGAATGAAGTTAGTTGTTAGCTTCAGCGCTTCAAAGGAAAGGCTGACTCTGTTAGGGGCTAATGCATCTGGTGACTAAGTTGAAGCCAGTCCTCATTATTATTCCAACAATCCTAGGGCCTTAAAAATTATGCTAGATCTATTCTGTCTGTGCTCTAAACATACGGGGGGAAATAAACCAGGATGACAGCACATCTATTTACAGCATGTTTTACTGAATGTTTTAAGTCCACTGGTGAGACATGCTGCTTAGGAAAAGATTTTTTTCAAAATACTACTGCTCATTGACAGTGCATGTAGTCACCCAAGAGCTTTGATGGAGATGTACAAGGAGATTAATGTTTGTGCCTGCTAACACAACATTCATTCCGCACGCAGCCCATGGATCAAAGAGCAATTTCAACTTTCAAGTGTTCTTTAAGAAATACATTTCATAAGGCTATAGCTGCCTTAGATAGTGAGTCCTCTAATGGATTTGGGCAAAGTATATTGAAAACCTTCTAGAAAAGATTCACCATTCTCAATGTCATTAAGAACATTCCTAATTCATGGAGAGGATGTGAAAATGTCAACATGAACAGGAGTTTGGAAGTTTATTTTATCCCTCATGGATGCCTTTGAGTGGTTCAAGACTTCTATGGAGGAAGAAACTGTAGAAGTGGTGGAAATAGCAAGAGAACTAGAATGTAAAGTGGAGCCTGCTAGGCATGTTGGCTCATATCTGTAATCCCAGTACTTTTGGGTGGCACAGACAGGAGGATCCCTTGAGCCTAGGAATTGGAGGCAGCAGTGAGCTATGTTCATGCCACTGTCCTCACTCCAGCCTGGGTGACAAAAATGAGACTCCATCTCAATTAAAAAAAAAAAAAAACAAAGAGGTGGAGCCTGAACACTGCATTGCTACAATGTCAGGAAAAAACTTGAATAGATGAGGAGTTGCTTCTTGTAGATGAGCAAAGAGTGGTTTCTTGAGATAGAGTCTATTCTAAGTGAAGATGCTGTGAACATTGTTGAAATAACAGCAAAGAATTTAGAATGTTATATAATCTTAGTTGATAAAGCAGTGGCAGGGTTTGAGAGGGTTGACTTCAGTTTTGGAAGTTCTACTGTGGTAAATGCAATCAAACAGCATTGAGTGGAGCAAAGTTTTCCTGATGTGGCAAAGTTCATTGTTGTCTTATTTTAAGAAATTGCCATAGCCACTCCAACCTTTAGCAACCACCAGCTGCCTCACTGTTAGCAACTTTGGGCAATAAAGTATTTTTAAGTTTATGTGCAGAGTGTTTTGGAAGGCTGTGGCATACTTAATAGACCATAGTATCATGTAAACAACTTTTGTATGCTCTGGGAAACCAAAAAATGTGTGTGACTTGCACACTGCTCTGGAACCAAACCCATGGTATCTCCAAGGTTGGGCTCTAGGATGTGAAAAACACTAAATTAAGCTTTTACAACATGAGAAAATAGGAAAAACAAGAACTATTAAAAATAGTAGTATTAAAGTAGAAAAGTGAGAAGAATCTTTTTTTTTTTGTGTGTGTGTGTGTGTGTGACGGAGTTTGCTCTTGTTGCCCAGGATGGAGCACGAAGGTGCAATCTCAGCTCACTGCAACCTCCGCATCACTGCAACCTTCCGCCTCCTGGGTTCAAGCGATTTTCCTGCCTCAGCCTCCCAAGTAGCTGGGATTATAGGTGCCCACCACCACACTTGGCTAATTTTTTGTAGTTTTAGTAGAGATGAAGTTTTGCCATATTGGTCAGGCTGGTCTTGAACTCCTGACCTCAGGTGATCCACCTCCTTGGCCTTCCAATGTGCTGGGATTACAGGTGTGAGCCACTGCTCCCGGCCAAGAGTCAGATGTCTTAAGCCTGATACAACTACACTGGATGGAAGAGCAGAAGGGAGATGAAAAACCTAGTGAGTTGACTTGGCATAGTAAGTTTGAGAATATATTTCAGTTTGAGTGTATCTAGTTGGCAGTTGAAAATCTAGGTGTAAGTCAAGCAAATTAACTTAGTTTTAAAGAAAATTTGCCTAAATATACAGTTGTCATCATATATGGAATTCACATAAATTCAGCTGTAGCCCTTGACATAAAAAGGAAAAACAATAATCATAACAAGTGCTTTATACATCAGTTTCTTATAGTCACCCTATGAAGTAGATACTGCTTTCTTCATTTTACAGATGGGGAACCTGAAATATGAAGATGCTAAATAACTGGCCCAAGATCACATGGTTAGGTTAGATTTGAACCCAGGTAATCAGGCTCCTCATACTGCTTTGAGTCGCTGTGCTCTATGGTTTCAAATGTTAAATGTGCCTACCATTTTACTTAGTGAGTGCCCGTACTCAGTGAAAATGGGTGGAGGCGTTACATATTTTGTTCCCTTGGGCGTGAAGGCTTCCTTCTTTTATAAGGCTGAGCGATATTGAGTGTGAAATATGATTCTAATTAATCTTTTGCAGTCCTGGAGAAAAAGTTGGCTCAGTCTTTTTTACTTTATGGAATTTTTCAGCAGTAATTTTGACCATATCTAATTTTTGCCTAAAGTTGACTTCAGAAGCTAGCCCTTCATGAGACAAGATTTTACCGTAAATGCAACCAGAATGTTTAAACTTGTAAATCTTCTTTTACTGGTATATGTTGGGCATGTCCTTTTAGAGGTCTTTTAAAGTTCTTTCATAGTTCAGTTGATACTTAATATATATAATCATTTGTACTTGGTAAAATTAAATACAGTGCATATTGTATTTTAAAGCTTTAACTTTTGTTTAAGTATTTTTCTTTAATATGTCTTTTTTTTTTTTTTTTTAAAAACAAACTTTCAGCTAGTATGTTCAACACTCCAGGAATGCAGAGCTTGCTGCAACAAATAACTGAAAACCCACAACTTATGCAAAACATGTTGTCTGCCCCCTACATGAGAAGCATGATGCAGTCACTAAGTCAGAATCCTGACCTTGCTGCACAGGTGAGTTTGTATTTGCATCGAAAAGGACTGTGCAATGTGAACCTAATCTAGTAATTGTGATTTTGGCACATTTGTGTTGTATATGATATCTTAATGTACTAGAAAAGTAAGTAGACTGTGTCTCCAATTTTTTAGACCATGTGTTTCTTTGCAGTAATTACATACTTCATATGTAATTAAAACAACTTTATCTCTGCCATTCATTGACTAGAAAGAAGTGTAGATTTACTTTGTTTCTACATATGCTGAGTTAGGAGACAAGTACAAAGTTCTGTAATGCCCTCTCTTTTGAAGATACACTACTTAATGAAATGTTAATCTTGAAAGCAAGTAAGAGCAGTGTTAATACATTTGAAATAGTTTTATTTAGTAGATCACTAAGATTATAATAGTCATGCTCAAAATGACAGTTGTAAAATAGCATGAAGTCATTTAGTAAAGATGAGAATTTGTCAGAACAATGTTCTCATTCTTTCAACTATTGATTCCCCTGCTGAAGATAGTGTACCTATCCCTTATTAATGTATTCCTTTTTCTAATTTGTTTCTGAAGAGCCTACAACTAAGAAAATTAGGGGATCTCAAAGCTCGCTGAACATTCAGGAACACTTGGAAAGCTTTACAGACAGTGCTGATGCTTGGTTCCCATCCTTAGAGATTTTGATATAATTGCATCTGATAACCCCTTCCCCCTCAAGTTCCCTAGGTACTGTCTAGGTTCCCATACCATAGGGCTTAAAAAACCGCGGAGAATGGAATAAACCTTGATCATCTGTAGTTTATATTTGCTGTTTATTAGAAACAGCTTCTGTAGTGTGTCAGGAATTTGAAACACTTTGTAGTTAATCCCATTCCTTAAATTTGTAAAGTTATAAGTCAAATGAATGGTTTTTATTTTCTAAATTCTAGAAGTATATTGATTCAAGTATCTTTGATGTATAATTCTCAGTAATAACTTAGGCACTCACCAAATTTGTGGAATTGGAAATAATACATTTTAAGAAGAATTTTTGCGTCTTTGATATTGTATATTGGAGGTACATTTTATGGAAAATTGATTTATTCATATGAAACTTATCAGACTGAGTTGTTAATGGCTTAGTTTACTGTAATAGCCATTTTAAGTGTGTATTTGTCTAATACTGAATGTGCATCTTACTTTTAAAATTTGACTTTAACAAGCACATGCCTAGCAATTTTTAATAATATTACACTAGTAAAGTGACTTGAGCACTCACATACTCTTTTTTACTCTAAAGCAAAATGCTGCTAATACTAGATTGGCATGTCTTATTACACATAATTTAGAAACTATTACAATGTTCTTGTTATCAACAGATTAAAATGTGTGGTTTTTCTATTTTGATTTTTAAATATTTACAAAGAGTCTGGAGTGTAAACTTGTGGTATAAGCACTCAGGTAAGTTATAAGAAATATCCTAATGAAATGAGATGATCATCTGCGAATGAATACATTTAAGATGACATCATTTTTTAAGATTGAATGAAGTAAATCCCAAATGATATGTCTGATAACCTTGTTAATATGTTGTAATAAAGAAGTATTTGACTGGAACCACTAAAGAAGCAGGTTTGTTGACCTTAAGCAGGTATTACTTACTGTGAACTTATTGGTCATTTTGAAATAAATATGTATGTTCCTGCAAGGCTGTCTGACTTCTGCTTTGGTCATTATATTAAAATTAACTAAAAGATCCACTTTGCAAGAATTGGGGCAAATTTTTCTCTACCAGCATTTACACTGCTCTTAAATACAGTTAACTACTTGAGGGTGAGGATCATTTCCTCCCCCAGACTTTGGATAGGTAAATAGGTTATCAGTAAATCCTTTCGAGTTGATTTTTTACTCTGGGGAAAATGATACAAAATGTGTCTTTTGAAGCTATGAGAATTTGTTTGTTTCTGGTTATGCTGATTGTGTATTTTAATCTTATTTTCAGGTATATGACATCATACTAATACTGATCCTGATTTTTAAATTCTTAACATTTATTTGAAGGTTAGGAGATGCCACTTTTCTCATCTCTGGCGGTAGTGAGGTGAAATCCAGATGCTAATCTTGGTGTTCTCAAATGGATTTACATCTTTTAGGTCTTAAATTATTTTAATACTTTCCCCAGAGGACTGTTGGTGCTAGGCCTGGCTGATTTTCACCTAGCAGCTCCATTTCTCTGGCAAGTTGGTTGCTGTTTTGCGGTGTTATTTTTTTGGACCTAATATTAGCTGTTTTGTAGTAGGCAGGTAGATGTAGTGGTCCTTTTCAGATCTGGATTTTCTCGTGCCTGCCACTTGCGTGTCGAGGTTTCTAAGCAAGCCATGTTATATAGTTTCATGTATTGATGTTTATGTTTATTCTGTCAGTGTAGTAGAAAATATGTCTTCATGAATGTCAGTTACTCCCATTTTTCTTTCAATGGCAAGTATTCACCTTTGTTCAAGGAAAAGCCTAAGAAAATGATTGCTTTTATTTTTTAGGATATTGCATGTCATTACCATAACCACCATTCTCATTGAGAGAGAAGATGCCTCGTTTTTGTTTTTGTTGTTCTGGAGATCCCTCTTGTGGACAGTATCTTCCCTTTTCCTTTTTTATTTATGTTCTACCTTCCTCCCTTTTAAGTGCCAGTTTAGGCACTTGGAGGAAGATAGAATAAAACAAGGTACATTACTTGTTTCAGATATTTCCAGTAAAAATTGTTTGAACACTTGCCCCATAGATGATGCTGAATAATCCCCTATTTGCTGGAAATCCTCAGCTTCAAGAACAAATGAGACAACAGCTCCCAACTTTCCTCCAACAAGTGAGTAAGACAAGATGTTAGCTATCTTGGGTAATGATTTGCTTGAAAAAATTTGATGATGAACATTTTCCTTGCTCTTCTCTGGCTGATAGCAAAACATAGAATAGAGACTGATAATGCTGTCAATTCGTAGAGAATTCAGCTTGATCTTAACAGAGTCCCATTTCACTGCTGACCTTTTGCTTATGTTTCTCAAACATAAATTCTGAGGAAAGAACCATTTTGTTTTTGCTTTTGAGGACCTAGGATTTTGAATGCTTTGTTAATACCATAAACCATTTCCTTTCACTGTACTAACTTTGAAGTGCTTCCTTGTGTCATGTTATGCTTTATGGTTTAACTAATTCTGAGTAGCAGGAAAGAGCTACCCTATTCTATTTTATAGATTGTTTTCTTCCAAATTAATAGAATGCTTTTTTTTCCCCCAGGGGTAGATCTCATTTCCTTAAACTCAGGATTAGTAAGATTAAAATGGTCAGTGTTGTCATATAAGGAAGGTTATATTATAAACAAGTACTTGAGATTGGCCATGGTATTTTATTATTTAAAACGATAAAAGAGAAGTCAGTCTTGGTGTTTTGAAACTGGTAGTTCTGGGGCTTTATATATTATGCAGTGACTCTCAGGCCTGTAAACTATTTTCCAAGGTTAGTTGGTGTCCTTGATCTATTGTAATGATGTAAGCCTATCTTTGGTTAGTCAGGTGGTGTATAATTGGAAGTAGTAAAGCTAAATTCAGGATACATGTATTAATGTCAAATTTGGAACTATTGTTTTAGAGTGTACCTTACTGGTAAAATTGTTACATCAGCAACAGGTAACACTTGGTTAGGTGGAGTATGTGGCTTTCACCATATTACCATGTTGTAAGAATTGTGCATTTGGAGGTTGTCTTTTAGAAATAACACTTTATTTTCTGTTGGAGAAGGGGAATAGTTGTGGCTTCCAGAGTAGCTCCTGATTGTCTTCCATTATGAAAATGGCTTTCATGATGGACTTAGGAGGAGGTCAAGTAATGATTCACATACTAGGTTTGCTGTCAAAGAGGAGACACTTGTGTTTATTTTGGGAAAGAAATTATGAAATACCAGTGTCCAGGAGTAAGGTTTTAGATTTTCTCCGGAAGCATAACAAAGATTTTAAAACTTACTTTCACTGATTTTAATTCCTTTGTAACCACTAGTTTTCTTTCTTTCTTAGATGCAGAATCCTGATACGCTATCAGCAATGTCAAACCCGAGAGCAATGCAGGCCTTGTTACAGATTCAGCAGGGTTTACAGACGTTAGCAACGGAAGCCCCGGGCCTCATTCCAGGGTAAGCTTATTTGGGGAAGATAATGAAAGTGCATAATGGTTACTTTCTCTGAGAATTTCAGATTTAGTATTATGCTGCCTGCCTTGTGGTTTTTGTTGTTGTGGTTGTTGTTTTTTGAGACAGGGTCTAGCCCAGTCGCCTAGGCTGTGAGTGTGGTGGTGCAATTGTGGCTCACTGCAGCCTCAACTTCCCAGGCTCTAGGGATTCTCTCACCCAGCTTCCCTGCAGGTGCACATCATCACACCCAGCTAACACATGCACACACACACGCGCGCGCACACACACACACAGTTGTTGTTGTTTTTAGAGACAGGGTTTTATCATGTTGCCCAGGATGGTCTCAAACTCCTGGGCTCCAGGAGCCACGGCCTCCCAAAGTGGGATTACAGGCATGAGCCACAGCATCTGGCTTTTTTTTTTTTTTTAAGAGATGGGCTTTTGCTGTTTTACCCTGGCTGAACTTGAACTAGGCTCAGGCGATCCTCTCACCTTAGCCTCCCCAGTAGCTGGGACACAGTGCCTGGCTATGATTGTTTTTAAGTCAGGGTTTTTAAAGTTAAAAATGATTATTTTTAAAATAATTATTATATTTTAAATTCATAAGACAGAGTCTTACTCTGTTGCCCAGACTGGAGTGCAGTGGCACAATCTCAGCTTACTTCAGCCTCCCCCTCCTGGGTCCAAGCCTACCTCTTCTTACCTCATCCTGCCAAATAACTGATACTACAGGTGTGCACCACCACACCCAGCTAATTTGGTTTTTATTTTTTGAAGAGATGAGATCTCACTATGTTACCTAAGCTGATCTCACATTGCTGGGCTGCTGGGATCGTAGGTCTCCCAAAATGAGCCACTGCAGCAGGCCAAAAAGGCTTATTTTAAAAAGATAACTTAGCTTATATTATATTAAAATGTAACTGATTTACTGACTGGTCTTTGGTTTTGCAAGACCTTAGGTTATTTCCTATTTGTTCTTTCTCTAGGTTTACTCCTGGCTTGGGGGCATTAGGAGGCACTGGAGGCTCTTCAGGAACCAATGGCTCTAACGCTGCACCTAGTGAAAACACAAGCCCCACAGCAGGAACCACTGAACCTGGACATCAGCAGTTTATTCAACAGATGCTACAGGCTCTTGCTGGAGTAAATCCTCAGGTATCAGCTCTTTTCCCTTCAAGTTTTGTAATCCTTAATGTTGGAAATTTAGAAATTTCCAAAAAGAAGGAAAAGGGAAAAAAGGAAAGCAGTAGTTTTTAGGTATTTAGATTAATGAACAATGCAGTCTTAAGGATATTGAATAAGAAACAGGCATTACAAAAATTGTTGGCTTTGGTGCTATATGAGACACTAAAGGAAACATTGTGACGGTTGTAGGAAAGATAGGCTGTAACCTAAAGTCTTAATTTTTAGTAATTTCTTTAAAAATGCTTTTTTTTGTGTGTGGAGTTCCTATTTGAAAATCATTTGAAATAGATTTTGCTTTAAAAAATTTCTGAGGGAGGAATGGAAACTTGATGATGCCAGGTACCTCCAGGAAAACTGTATTCTAGTCTTTTGACTGGAAAAGAGTCCTAACTACCTTACCCCATCCCTCAAACCACCTCCTGCGGTGGTTTGTGTTGCATGTATATATCTCGCAAATATGGCTAAAGAATATGGATCCCTAATAATATGCTTGCATCTATAAACATTTATTGGCTTTACTGATAATGTGCCATTATATAAAGATGATTGCCAGTTCAAACCTATTTTATTAGGTTGTCCCTGAATTGCTTAATGTTTAAAGGTCTGTTAGGTGCTTTCTGTTTTCTTTTCTGGGTTTCTTTTTTCTTTTCTTTCCTTTCCCCTTTCCCTTTCCCCTGTCCCCTTTCCCTTTTCCCTTTTTCCCTTACCTTGTCCCCCTTCCCCTTTCCTCTTTTCCTTCCCCTTTCCTCTTCCCTTTCCCCTTTTCCCATCCTCTTCCCCCTTCCCTTTTCCCTTTTCCTTTTCCCTTCATTGCCTATCCTTTTTCCTTTTTTTTCTTTCCCTTTCTCTTTTGACGGAGTCTGAGGCTGGATGCAATCACAGCTCACTGCAACCGCCACCTCCTGGGCTCCCACTTTTGTATTTTTTGTAGAGATGGGGTTTCGCCATGTGGCCTAGGTAGGTCTCAAACTCCTGAGCTCAAGCAATACCACCTGCCCTGGCCTCCCAAAGTGCTGGGATTACAGGCATGAGCCACTGTGCCCGGCCTGCTTTCTGATTTCAAGCCTTAATATAATAAACAGGGTGGGGTCTGTCTCATGCATGTTTGTATTCCTGATACCCAGAACCATAGTTTCTGGCTCATGGTAGGTACTCAGTAAATATTCATGAATAAGAAAAGAATTTGGGCTATTAGAATCAATTGTTATAGAAGTTAACTTACAAGCCTCCAAATAAATAGGCCTAGGACTGATTGGTCATTTATGTGGGTTTTTTTTTTTTTTAAACTTCATTTCTGAAGAAAAGATTTGATGCTGCTGAATTGTCAGAATTAAGAGTGTAATTTTGGGCCTGAAACTGAAGCACTTTTCTAAGAATTGGCCAGTGCAGAAGTTAAAACTCACATTCATTCGAACAATCATTGAAGCTTTAGAATTTGATGCATGAGGATATTGGCTTCTGTAGTTACTCAGTTGGTCAGTAGCTACACAAATCATCTAATTCTGAACTATTTGTATGTATAAAGTTTTTCTGCATGTACGTGATACTCTAAAATAATGGTTGATGTTTATTAAGCTTTTTTCCTCCCCAATGTAGAGTTGCGATCTATTTGACATGTATTTGGGTATAAACTAGACTATTTAAAATAAAGTGTTAATGGACTTTTAAATATGTTGGATATGTTTCAAGAGGCAGGCAGTGTTTTTAAAGCTCAGTAGATCAGCGAATGTTATTTTAAAAAGGCAATTAAAAATTTAAAAAGTCAGGTGTGACATGGACTGGTTTCCTTTAGAGTTGGATTCTTATTATTTTTTCCTTTAATAGCTACAGAATCCAGAAGTCAGATTTCAGCAACAACTGGAACAGCTCAGTGCAATGGGATTTTTGAACCGTGAAGCAAACTTGCAAGCTCTAATAGCAACAGGAGGTGATATCAATGCAGCTATTGAAAGGTTACTGGGCTCCCAGCCATCATAGCAGCATTTCTGTATCTTGAAAAAATGTAATTTATTTTTGATAACGGCTCTTAAAACTTTAAAATACCTGCTTTATTTCATTTTGACTCTTGGAATTCTGTGCTGTTATAAACAAACCCAAAATGATGCATTTTAAGGTGGAGTACAGTAAGATGAGTGGGTTTTTCTGTATTTTTCTTTTCTGGAAAAGTGGGAATCAGTGCTTTTCATTTAAGGCTACTGCATGCATCACTTCTGCATTTATTGTAATTTTTTAAAAATATCACCTTTTATAGTTGGGTGACCATATTTCGTCCTGCATCTGTCCAGTTTATTTGCTTTTTAAACCTTAGCCTATGGTAGTAATTTATGTAGAATAAAAGCATTAAAAAGAAGCAAATCATTTGCACTCTATAATTTGTGGTACAATATTGCTTATTGTGACTTTGGCATGCATTTTTGCAAACAAAATGCTGTAAGATTTATACTACTGATAATTTTGCTTTATTTGTATACAATATAGAGTATGCACATTTGGGACTGCATTTCTAGAAACATACTGCAATAGGCTATCTGAGCAAAACACCTGTAACCAAAAAAGTGAAGATAAGAAAATACTCTTAAAGCTGAGTTATTTCCTAATTGTATAGAGTCTTACAGCATCTTTGACAAACATCTCCCAGCAAAAGTGCCGGTTAGTCAGGTTTGTTGAAAATATAGTAGAAAAGTTGATTCTGGTTATCTCTTTAAGGACATTTAATTGTACAGACAACATAATGTAACATTGTCTCAACATTCATTCACAGATTGACTGTAAATTACCTTAATCTTTGTGCACACTGAAGGAACACTGTAGTATACCCCAAAATTTGCCTAGGACTTTTCAGCTTCTCCCATAGGTAGTTTAACAGGCATTAAAATTTGTAATTGAAATGTTGCTTTCACTGAAAGTGTCTTGATGTTTCAGTTATTTTTAATCACCATATAAAAATAGAACTATCTTTTGGGTTTATCTGTTTTCTCATGCACAGGCAATACACAAATTTAAAATGAGTTGTGAGCCAATTGTTTCTGAAGTGTTTTGGTAGTTCTATTAAGAAATAGTTAAATATTGTGCTTTTCAGAGCCTCAGAGAAAGGGGAATGGGGTGGGGGGGAGCGGAATCTATCCTGGATTGGGCCAGCTTAAATAATACTGGCAACCAAGATTCTGTTAGGATTTCTGTGCATATAGTGTAGTAAAGAAGTATCATTCAGGGGTGAAAAACAAAGAGCCGTTTTAACGATGTTGAGTACATTTGGCTGTTTTATAGCCTTTTTCTTCCCTCCCCAAAGAAGTTCTGTTCTCTAGCTCCCAAATTATTGGGGTGGTACATTCCTTTAGGACCAATTAAAACATAATTTAGGGTCAGTAATACATTTGGCTGGCTCTGATTCAGTATTCTCTTAGGTGATTATATTCTCTCATGTACAGTTAAAGGAAATTAAAATGTTAAAGTAACCTAAAATGAATTCAGACCAATAAAATCAAGGGAAATACAAGTCGATTCCATTACTTCTGTCAGTTGCTTGCAATTAAAAAATGGTTAAAAGGCCAGGTTACCCATCAGTCCATGCACTGTTCTGACACTTTCCCCAGGAGGAAAACATGTACAAAGGTTACGGTGGAGGCATGAGTAGAGGAGATTGTTAAGAAGGGTATTTGTGTGCATTTGCTCTTTCTGCTTTATGCCTCAGTCTGATTTTAAAACTTTTGTACTGGTGAATGGTGGTATTCAGTGTGGGATAGTGTCATAACTAATTTGACAATTTATTAATCACAAAATAACAATAAATCTCTAGCTTTTACACTTGATTTGTCTTGCCTCTTTTGTAGAAAGAAAAAAAATGTCTAACTTTTGCTAACCATGTGTTTTAAAGGCTATTGGAGTTGATTTACTCCAGATTTTGTCATATTTTACATTCTTTATTTTTCAAGTTTTCCAATTAAATGTCACACATGGCCTTTTGTGGTGTGATAAAAAGAGCACACTGGGAAGGTAGGTGACTTGAGCTCTACTTTTGATCTTGGTACTTGACTAGTTATTTGACATTGAGTTATGCATCATGATTTCTTTATTATACATGTGGTGAGGCTTACAGGGTGTGTTGGACTGGTTGATAAGCTCTAAATTACCTTTAAGCTGCTGCAGTGGTATGGTTTTTGTTTTTAATATATTTATCTTTAGGTCTAAGTCTAAAGATAACTATCTACATCTTAAGGGGTTCAAAATACTTAAAATTCTTATCAGCACTAAAAGAATGTTTAAAATACTGTGGGCTTAAATTGTTCTCATTGAATGATAGTATTTAGTACAAATTAAAGAATGGAGTGGTGAAAATATCATTTTGGGATTTTATTTACCAATTATAAAATTTGTGATATCCTAAACAAAGTGTAGCAAATATTGAAAAATCAGGTAAATGATACATGGTCTCTATGTGTGTTTAGAATCTTGAGTTTTAGAGTTGGTTTAAATATAATGAAAAGAGTCTTTTAATATGTTAATAGGCATATCACAACAAAATATAACAGTGGATAACAGTATGCTGGTGACAAAAGTGAAACTAAGCTGTGTGTGCAATGACATACACATGTATAACAAAAAGATGTGATTCATACAGGGAAATACGCATATTATACTTCTCTTAAGAGATTGATACTAAACATATTATAGTCAACAGGAAGTCTTACATTAAAGAAGTCTATTTAAAGTTTTATCCAGCTTTTTCCAGTCTCACTAGACCATCTCTTTTACTTGACTGTTCTTTAAGGTGATGCTGTATGCAATGAACACACTTTGGGAAAAGCTGTACTTAATATATGTACCCTTCTCTGGTGTTTCACATGGTGTTTATCTACTTTGGCTCATAGAAAGTCTGCCATTCTTGCCGGGCTCAGTTCTGAAGGCGTCCTAAACTTTGCTGATCCAGTGTTTGGTTAACTGTTAACTGTTCATGCCTTAGCCTTTACTGTCAATTGCTGCATTTTGCGCCTTTCATTCACCTTGTAGCAATTGTTTTTTGTTTTATTTTTCTGCTTTAAAATTGTCTTGGCAGTTAACCTAAGTAACATCAGTTGTTTCTTTTATCTTTTTCCATAGGCAACTATTGGAAAGTCAAATTATTGAACATTTATTTACTGAGTGCCAGGTTCTTTTCTAATTGCTCAGAGTAGCAGCAAATAAAACAAGATTCTGTCCACATGGGGCTTACATAGTAGAATGTAGGCAGACAGCAAATAAAACATACAGATTGCCTGCCAGGTAATCAGTGCTTTAGTGAAAAATTCTGCATAGTAAGGAGACTAGGTCAGGAGGGTGGTGGTCTTATTTTATATAAGGTAGTCAGAGAAAGCCTCAGCTCATTGAGGAAGTGACATTTGAATAGATACTTGTGTATCTGGAGGGGCGAACAACTTTTCCAGGAAGGACAACGAATGAAAAGGCCCTGAAATAGTATTCTGAATAAATGTCAACCTAAAGGGAAGAAGCTGAGGCACAAAATACAATTTTAAAACAGTTTACTTGAGCCAAAGTGAGAACAGCTGCCTGGGACTCACTTTAAGTGGCCTTGGGGAATGCTCTGTTTGGTATAAGCAGATTTTAAAGGCAAAGGGGAACAAGGAGTGGGCTGATACAAAGTTTTGACAGGTATTCTCGTTGGTTACAGAAATAACATTAATTAGCCATTGGCTGTACACTGTTGAACATAGGGTATGAGTTATGGTGTCTGTTGTATGACATTTTATAGCTACTTGACAGTCCAGAGCCCACATAGTAAGTTGCTTCAAGAGGTAATTATTTAGCTCAAGGGAATGCCTCTCGGAGCCTGATAATTTAAAGGGGTTTGCATTTCTCAGGTAAAAACTTGTTTCTTTCTCAGTATGTTTGTAGAACACAAGAAATCCAGTGTGGCTTGGGCAAGATGAACTAGCGGGGAAAAGCAGGGTAGGAAGTAAGAGAGGTGGCGTGGTTCAGGTGTTTGACAAGGAGGACTTGGTAATACATAAGTTTTATGAGCCATCCCAACTTTGAGGAATAGTTCTGGGGTTGGGGAAGAATTTGCACTTCTAACAAGTTCCTAGGTGAGAACCACTGCACTAGAGGAACCACGGTGAAAGAAGGAAGGCGTTTAGGAGGTTATAATCTAGTGAGAGATCTTAAGGACTTGGACTGGGCTGGTAGCATTGGAGGTAGTAAGAAGTTGGATTTGAGGTATGTTTTGAAGGTAGAGCCTATATATATTAGAGGTGTGAAGTTTAGAGCAAGGCAAACAAGGTAGAAAGAACATGAGAAACAGAGTATCAGGATTTTGGTGCTGACACGTTAAGTTGAATTTACTTGATATGGAACATTTAAGTGAAGGTGTTGGGGCAAGTGGAGGAGCTGCAAAGGAAAGGAACAGATAGATAAGTCATAAGGTGAGAGCTAAGAGAGGTCCTGGCCGGGTGCAGTGGCTCACGCCTATAATCCCAGCACTTTG
>NW_016107709.1:1646449-1672050 GCF_001604975.1 Cebus imitator
GCTGGTTTGGAAGCTGCGGCTAGAGACAAATGAGGTAAGGGGACGTGAGACTGCCAAGCTGCTGGGGCTCTCATCTGTCAGTGTCTCTGGTCGTTTCAGCAAAACTGCAGTTAGTGGACGGCTCAGCAGCTGTGAGGTGCTCTTGACCAAGGAGGAAGTGGAGACAAACTTGGAGCAGGCAAACATTTTCAGGGGGGTGAGGGGCTCTGGCAGGAAAGCTGCTCCCAGTGCAGAGACGACAGAGGAGGGCTGTGTTGTGGTTCTTTACTGCTTTATGACAAACTTCACCATAGCTTGGTAGCTTAGAGCAAAATCATTCATTTTGTTCATGAGTGAACAATTTTAGCAGGGTTTGGTGAATACAGCTGGACCAACTTGACTAGGTCTGGAGAATTTACTTTCAAGAGGGCTTGTTACGCACATGGGTGTTAAATTAATGCATGCTTTTATCTGGGAGTACACTCAGGGTCTCAGTTCCTCTCCACATGGGCCTTCTCACAGGGCTCCTGTGCTTCCTTACCAACATGGCTGGTGGGTTTCAAAAGTAAGTATTTTAAGCAAAATGAAAAGTGCTGTTTTTTTTTTGTTATAAAGTTCTGGGCCCCAAACTGGCCCAGTGTCACATCTCCAGTATTCTATTGGCCAAGCAATCTTAGCTTGCCCAAATTTAAGAGGAGGGGTCAAAGAACCCACTGCTTTTTGGGAAGAATGTCAGATAGTTTGTGACCATCTTAATCTATCACACACTACAATCCAGAAGGAGGAAAATGTTGGAGGAGTACACATTTCTTCTCCACTCTTCTTCCCTTTTTAAGGGAAGAAGTGACATGGCTGCTTGTTGAAAAGCATAGAAGGAACTAAGCGTTAACTATGAGCCCTTTGGGGAAACTGTCCAAAGGGAAGCAGGCATGCTAGTCTACCTCCTGCCACAAGGTTAGTGAGATAGGCTTGACCCTATGGGTGTTTTTTATTTTTTATTTTTTAACTGTGGTGAAGTACATCTACCATGAAATTTACCATTGTAACCAGTTTAAAGGGTACAATTCAGTGGATATTTCCTATAACTAGAATCATTCCATATGTGGCTTTTTGTGTCTGGCTTCTTTGACTTACGTTTTCAAGGTGCATCCATTTTGTACCATGTAATCTCATTCCTTTTTATGGGTGAAAAATCCACTGTATGTTAATGCCACATTTTATTCATCTGTTGATGTACACTTTTTATCATTTGTCTGTTGTGAACAATGTTGCAATGAATTTTGGCCTACAAATTTGAGCTTCTGTTTTCAGTTTGTGAACCCCAAAAATCTGAGACAGGTCTCAATTGAGAGCTTATTTTGCCAAGGTTGAGGACGCATGCCTGTGACACAACCTCAGGAGGTCCTGACAACATGTGCCCAAGGTGGTTGGGGCACACCTTAGTTTTATCCATTTTAGGGAGACACGAGACATCAATCATTACATGTAAGATGTATATTGGTTCCGTCCAGAAAGGTGGGACAACTCAAGCAGGGAAGGGGCTTCCAGGTCCCAAGATGGTGAGAGACAAATGGTTGCATTCTTTTGAGTGTCTGATTAGCCTTTCCAAAGGCAGTCAGATATGCATGTATGTCAGTGACCCAGAGGGTTGACTTTGAATAGAATGGGAGGCAGGTTTGTCCTAAGCAGCTCCCCTGTTTGACTTTTCTCTTTAGCTTAGTAATTTGGGGGCCCTAAGATGTATTTTCCATTCACAAGTTCTTTTGGGGATAAATGTAGGAGTGGAATTGCTGGGTTATAATGGTGATTCCATCGTTAACTTTTTGAGGAACTGCGGAACTATTTTCCATAGTGGCTGCACCATTTTACATTCCCACTGGTGGTGTATGGGTTCCAGTTTCTCCACATCCTTGTCAACACTTAATTCCTCCTCTACCTCCCGTCCCTCTTTTTAAGGTTTTTTTTTTTTTTTTTTTTTTTTTTTTTTAATTACTCCCATCATGGTAGGTGTGAAGTGGGAACTCACTGTGGGTTTGTTTTCTTCTATTTTTGTTGAGAGGAGTCTTGTCTGTTGCCCATGCTGGAGTACAGTGGTGTGATCTCGGCTCACTGCAACCTCTGCCTTCCAGGTTCAAGTGATTCTCCTACCTCAGCCTCCTGAGTAGTTGCGACTACATGCATGTGCCACCACACCCAGCTAATTTTTGTATTTTTAGTAGAGACTTGGTTTCACCATGCTGGTCAGGCTGGTCTTGAACTCCTGACCTCAGGTGATCAAGGGGAGGCTGTCTTGGCCTCCCAAAGTGCTGGGATTATAAGTGTGAGCCCCGTACCAGGCCTCATTGTGGTTTTGATTTGCATTCCCATAATGACTTAATGATGATGAGCATCTCCTCATATGTTATTGGCCATTTGTAAACCTTTGGAGAAATGTCTTTTTCTGTTTTTCTTTTGCTGCTTGTGCTTTTGGTGTTGCAGCTAAGAATACATTGCTAGGCTGGGCACGGTGGCTCATACCTGTACTCCCAGCATTTTGGGAGGCCAAGGCAGGTGGATCACTTGAGGTCAGGGGTTTGAGATCAGACTGGCCAACATGGTGAAACCACGTTTCTACTAAAAATACAAAATTAGCTGGGCATGGTGGTATGTGCCTGTAATCCCAGCTACTCGGGAGGCTGAGGCAGAAGAATCACTTGAACCTGGGAGGCGGAGGTTGCAGTGAGCCAAGATCACAACATTGTACTCCAGCCTGGGTATCAAGAGTGAAACTCTGCCTCCCCCTACCCCCCCCCCAAAAAAAAAACCAAAAAATACATTGCTAAATCTAAGGTCATGAACATTTTCCCCTATATTTTCTTCTAAGAGTTTTTGGTTTTAGTTCTTCTATTTGGGTCACTGATAAATTGGAGTTATATTTTTGTTTATGGCAAGAGTCCCAATTTGTAATTGGTTTTGTGGTTCTAGATTTGCAAACAGAAGACCAGAATGTTTTACCCATTCCCACCCCTCTTCCTTTAAGAAAATAATAAAAGCAAAAACCAAGGACAAATAATGCCTTGAAGAGAGAGAACATGATAACTAGATGTTGAAATGTTGCTGATTTTAGACCATGCTTTTGACCAACTGAGATCTTGGTATTGAAGTTTTATGTTTCCTCTTCTCATTCCTATCACTTCTCCACCTTCATACACTACCACCCAGTATGACTTCCATCCTCTAGTCTTAATGAAGGTGTGATTTGTGTCATATCCACAGACACTAAGCCTACTTTATACTCATGTACTATGTGCACTGTGAACGCTGATCTCAATCTTAATGTAGCACTATTGGAAGTGTCAGCATCACATATAAGCAGTGGGTACAAACCAGCCTAACAAAAGCATGTGGGTGAAATCCATATGGAAAGAATGTATGAAGTTAAAGATGTAAAACAATGATTAGACAGTGAGGCAAGTGATAGCTCTGTGGACATCCTCATTAAATCTAAGAATTAGTTGAGGACTACAGAAAATGTTCATCAGCAAAGCTCTTGAAGTGATTGTAATGTGCTGCCAGGATATGACTTAGGTGTAGCAGGACAAGCCGCAAAGGAAACCTCCTGGACACCAGATTTAAAGAAGGAAGTGGCTTTATTTGGCTGAGAGCATCTCAAAGATGGACTCAAGGCTCCATCTTGAGTCTCAAGAACCGAGCTCCCTGACAAAATCCTAGCCCTTTTAAAGGCTTACAATTCTAGAAAGTACACGCGAGAGGGGCATGATCAATGAAGTAGGCGTGGAGCATGTGACCAGGTGGGGGTTTCAGCAAGATTGAGCACAATGGAGGGCATTTCTCCATATTATTCTTGCGATCTATAGATAGGAGTGGGATTAAGGGTGGGGGGTTTCATCTTTAACCTCTAGGCCTGATCAGCAGCGCCAGCAGACCTTGTCACTGACCTCATGCCTGCTACTTTCAACTTTTACTTCCTCCTCTGAGACAAGAGACAGGACCAACGGGTCTCTTCCCTCAAGGCAGTGTTTTTCAGCTCCAATTGTGCATACAAATCACCTGGGACCTTGATAAAATGCATATTCTTATTCAAAAAGTAAAACAGAATGGAGCCAAGACATGAGCTAAAGCTACAAAAATCTCTTAGAAGAAAACATTGGTGTAAATCTTTGTGACCTTGGGTAAGGCAGTGGTTTTTTTTTGTTTGTTTGTTTTGTTTTTTGTTTTTTTTTTTAAGAAAAAGAGAAAGAGGGAGATTTTCTTTTCTTTTTTTTTTTTGAAAGAGAAAGAGAAAGGGGGAGAGAGAACAGGAGTCTTGCTTTATTGCCCAGGCTGGAATGCAATCTAAAAATAGGTATTTAAAACCTCTTTTATACCGATAATTGTGCTTAACAGTGGAGACAGGAAGGAATAAGGGAAGAAAATAAACAGCCAACTAATATTTCATTTTAGTCTGTGAAATGCTATGCAAATGCTGAAGAGTGATTTACTTCCAATTATGTGGTCACTTTCAAAATAGGTGTAATATGATACTGAGAAAAATGTACTGTGGACCTGGGGAGAATAATTCTATAAATATTCACTGAGTTTACTTGTTCCAGGTCTGAGTTCAAATCATACATGTCCCTGTTAATTTTCTATCTCATTGATCTGTTGAATATTAACAATGTGGTGTCAAAGTCTCCCGCTATTATTGTGCGGGAGTCCAAGTCTCTTGATAAGTCATTAAGAACTTGTCTTACGTATCTGGGTGTTCCTATATTGGGTGCATATATATTTATGATCATTGACTCCTGTTGTTGCATTGATCCTTTTACCGTTATGTAATGTCCTTCTTTGTTTCTTTTAGTCCTTGTTACTATTAAAGTCTGTTTTGTCAGAGACGAAAGTTACAACTCCTGTTTTCTTTTTTTGCTCTGCATTTGATTGGTAAGTCTTCCACCAAGCCTTTGTTTTGAGTCTTTGTGTGTCCTTGCTTAGGAGATGGATCTGGATACAGTGAACCGATAGGTTTTGACTTTTTATTCAGTTTGCCTGTCTTTGATTGGGGCATTTAATCCATTTAAATTTAGGATTAATACTGATATTTGTGAGTTTAATGTTGTCGTTTAATGCTAGATGGCTATTTTGCCCATTAGTTGATATAGATTCTTCGTTATGGAGATAACTCTTTACCTTTTGGTAAGTTTTTGGGATGACTGATACTGGTTGTTCCTTTCTATGTATAGTGCTTCTTTCAGAAGCTCTTGTAAAGCAGGCCTGGTGGTGATGAAATCTCTGAGTGCTTGCTTGTTCGTGAAAAATTTTATTTTTCCTTCATTAATGAAACATCTCCCTGCCTTGGTTAATGTGCTTCTTAACCAGATATAGCTGTAGCTTCATTTCCTTCTTACTTAATTTTTTTTATTTTTTGAGATGGAGTCTTGCTCTGTCTCCAGGCTGGAGTGCAGTGGTGCGATTTTGGCTCACTGCAACCTCTGCCTCCTTGATTCAAGCGAGTCTCCTGCCTCAGCTTCCTGAGTAGCTGGGACTGACTACAGGCTCATGCCACCAGGTCCAGCTAATTTTTTGTGTTTTTAGTAGAGCTGGGGTTTACCGTGTTGGCCAGGATGGTCTCAATCTCTTGATCTCGTGATCAGGTGTGAGCTACCGTGCCCGGCCTATTAAGGTAACCAGTTATCCCCCACTTCCTGACAGCATCCATTTAGAGACCCCTGCTTCCTTGAACCCTAGGCAAGACCCTGCCCAAGAACCCTACCTAATATTCATCCAAATCTTAAATCCTTTCTGACATCTTATTGAGTCTTTTGCACAGTTTTTGGAGGTGTGCTCCCTTATACAGTGAGCAGTTAACCCAACTTGTTCTGTGTGGATTGTGTTCCTGAATTATCTGGTCTGGAGCTGCACAGTGGTTGCCTTATTCAGATAGAGCTTGCATTTTTAATTTTGTCACAGTCTTCACAGTCTCTTATATCCCACTAGTGTTGGTCACATTCTTTGGGCATTCAAATTTGCGTCTTGCCATGGACTGTCATGGGTTGAGGACCATCTGATTGGGTCCCTGATTAAGGGTATGTGTTAGATAACATCAGATCTGGGGTCCTCCTAAGTGATGACCAGTGACTTCAAACTCCCACAAAGTGGAGTTCAATTTACACAGCATCCAGGGTAGGTTGCTGGGGGGAAACTCTGCTGGAGGGAATGAAGATCATCAGGAAATCAGCACCAGCTCCTATTTCACACATGAGATTCTGTGAAGCTGGGCTGAAACAACTCCACACACTGATGCTTAACACAGCTTACTGGCTGAATGTCTAATCAGATCTTAATTCCTTGGTAATTGCTGGCCAATACCCTGATCTTGAATATGTCTTTGAATGAACAGATGTGCTGTTCAGTGAAAGGATAATAAACTTGCATATTACAGTTTCAGAAAATAAAAATCCCTGGTGGGTGGTGTCTTTGATTAAAGTCAGCTTGTTTTAGTTTCTTCCTGGTTCTTGCAGTCCATCCACTGGAAAATAGTTTGCTCATCAGAGCAGACTCTAGACAGGCACAGGATGTGAGCACTGGACCTTGGCAGCATCTAGTGACATCCCCTAGGGCTGCCTTACATATGTCTCCCACAGAGTTTACGCCAGTGCCGTGCCTTGGGCCCAGGTTTTTTTGGATGCTTATTCCAGAGCCAGCTGCTAAGCTGATTAATGGGTCATCCTATGCTTCAGGGACCTCATCCTAGACCCTGCCTGATGCAACCTGGCCAAGGACTGGGGAAAGGGATGGAAAGACGGAGACCCTGGTGGGGCTAAGCTATCAGAGCCAAAAGACTTCATTCTAGGAGGCAGGTGATACCCTGATTTTACAGGAGAGAAAAATGTTTCATCTGAAATTCCTCTGGTGGTGGGAATGGAGACTGGGGGTTGGGGTGATGCAGAATCCTGGTAGAGGAGAAGGTGAGTGGTATTGACGGGGTTGGGGGAATCTTACATGTCCATCCATTTTGAACCACTGCAAACCATCCGGTCCTTCTTCCCAGGGTTCTTTGTGCTTGCTGTGTCCCTCCCACCCCGGACACCAGAGGGCAGTACTAGTCCACACCTTGGCCTCCCTGGAGATGTTTGGGAATATCAGAGCAGTGCTCTCCACCCACCAGATTCCTTTTTAACACCTCCTTTTTAACAACTATTTTCTAATGCCCCCTTTACTATCACAAGTGAGATTAATTGCTAATAATATGTACTTAAGCAAATAGTAAATGTAATGCCTTAGCTCTAATGTAAACGACACATAAAGGGAAAGTATGAATAAACTTTCAGTGTGTACTGCTTGAGCACGACTACACTAAATGAACATGATGGAGTCATTATGCTTGTGCCTATTAGGGGGTCATCACTGACAGAATGCAAGTGCATGTGGGTATGTTGTGTCAGTGATAAACACATCATGATTTTCTAAGGTGGTAAACAATTCACGCTAAAGTTAGAAAATAGGGGCCAGGCACAGTGGCTTAATCCCAGCACTTTGGGAGGCCAAGTTGGGTGGATCACCTGAGGTCAGAAGTTGGAGACCAGCCTGGCCAACATGGTGAAACCCCGAATCTACTAAAAATACCAAAAGTAGGCAGCCGTGGTGCTGGGCGCCTGTAATCCTAGCTACTCAGGAGGCTCAGGCAGGAGAATCACTTGAACCTGGGAGGTGGAAATTGCAGTGAGCTGAGATCGCACCACCTGCACTCCAGCCTGGGCGACAAGAGTGAAACTCTGTCTCAAAATAAATAAATAAATAAATAATAAAATGGAATATAGCTGTCCTTTTATTTACAAGATTGTTGCATTCTTGGAAATTTCAATGTATATTAAAACTGCAAAAATTATTTTTTCAATGCATGAAATGGATTCTGTACTTCTATAGTTATAAACAAGTTTGTCATTTAGTCCTACATGAATATCTAGCAGGAGAATATTTGAAAATCAAGTTTTGTTTTGTTTTGTTTTTTAGTGACAGGGTCTTGCTATGTTGCCCAGGCTGGCCTTGAACTCCAGGGCTCAAGCCATCTTCCTGCATAACTGAGATTGTAGGTGTGTGCCACCTCACCCGGCTTAAAATTCAGTTATTTGTGTGTGTGAACTCCCCATGTATTGCATGAAGTCTGGCAGCTTTGCCCCCATTCAGTGCAGTACCTCCACCTCCACCCGTTTTGTTGCCATCATTGTGACCACTAAAAACATCCCTGCAAATTTGTTGTCGAGACAGAATCTTGCTTTGTCACCCAGGCTGGAGTGAAGTGGTATGGTCATGGCTCACTGCATCCACAACATCCCAGGCTCAAGCAATCCTCCTGCTTCAGCCTCCAAAATAGCTGGGTCGACAGGTGTGCACCAATCACACGCAGCTAGTATTTTTGATTTTCTGCAGAGGTGGGGTCTCACTTTGCTGCCGAGGCTGGTCTCGAGCTTCTGGGCTCAAGTGATCCTCCTGCTTTGACCTCCCAAAGTGCTAGGATTACAGGCATGAGCCACCATAATCCCTACAAGTTTTAAAAACAGCCCTTGGAGGAGGTGCCCTCCTCACTGAGAACCATTGGCTTTGTTGGCCTCTGGAGGGCTAGAAGCAGTTGAGCTGCTGGTAAATATATTTGCATTATGCTGTTTAAGGAACTGAACAAAGTTTGCTTGTTCTCCCACGACATTCTTTTGAGACCTTAGCTTAAGAGCCACTACTCTGAACCACTGCTCAAGGACAGAGAGAATTAGGAGTTGTATGGTGTGCTGGATGGTGGGTGGATTATGTACATATTTATACTCCCAACACCAATTTCCAGGGGAGGCCAAGAACAGCCAAGTTTCATTTACTTGTGCAAATATAGGCATGAGCAAGAATGTTCTAAACAATGTAATGATTTTCAGCATCAATTACAGAATTTCCTCTGATCATCCAGTTGGGTTACAGATGAACAACTTCAATTTAAGCTTTGACTTTTAAAACTCCCCCTCTGCTTCCCGATGAACCAGGATAATTCCTAAAATTACACCCAAACAAATCTGTCTTGACACATTGGGTTTTGTTTGCCTTAAGAAAAATTTAGAATATAATATGGGCAAGGAGGCTGGAATGAGGTTTTGGATGGCACAAGGACGTATACTCAATTCTGTCTGGACCACTGATACAAAATCATTCTCACTTCATTTTCAGGGTTTCCATAATTGTAGCAATTATCTCAGAAACATTTTTGTTCACACTTATTTGGATAAACTTTTCTGGAGCTGCCGGGGGCTCTAGAGTCTCGAACTGGGACTGCAATAATTCAGGGGGCATAAAATGTCCCTGTCTTTTGAGTAAGCGTTCAGAGATGACCTCAAATGACCCACTCAGATGGACCACCAGGAGCTGTATCTTAGCCCACTTTGCTTCCCTTCCCGACTCCTTGCACTTCGGAGCTGCACCATCTTTTCCTTGTGTTAATATGTCTCTGTACATTTTCTTCAGGGCTGAACAGGCTAGAACCACATGCTGTCCCGAGGCTACATCTCTGTTTTAAAAAAGAAAAAAGGAGGCAAAAGAATGAAGACATTTAAAATAACCTCTGTCAATTCTAGGTGCAGGTTCCAGTCCTACTACCTGCCAATGGAAGGCGTTAGAAAACAGTGGTTAAGCATCAGGCAGTCCTAACATCGAGTTGAAGATCTTCTGCTAGTAAAGTGAACAATCTTGGGCAAAGGCATTGACCTCTCTGAGCGCCAGTTCCTCATCATCTGTTAAGTGGGGCTACACAGGGTACCTGCCCATAGAGCTATCTTAAGGAAAACACTGTTCGAGATCTCTGTTATACAGATATGCTCAGGAAGTGTTGGTTCTGCTTCGATGGATGCAAGACGTTGCTACATCTCAGCGTGTGGACACAGGGCTCCCGGTATGCCCCTGTGCCATGCAAACAGCCAAGCTCAGGTCTCTGCAGGATGTTCACGGATCTGCATTCTACAATGGGCTTCTCCCCATTCCTACTCTACACTGTCTGGGGGAGAGGTGAAGAGCTGGAGAAAGCAGGAGAAAAGGGAGCATCAGCCCCTCTGTGGGCGAGGTCAGCAGCATATGAGAGGTTTCTAGGGATGCACTAAGGAAAAAACTCGAGCCAGAAACAGAGGCAGTGCGACACAGCACCAATAAGGGGAAACCTGTGTGCCAGAGACCACACCAGAGAGTGAGCCACGGCTTCCAGTCGGCTGCTGGGTGTGGGACGCAGTCATCCTGGGGCCAGGACAGGACTCTAGAGTTAGGAGGTGGTGCATAAATTCTGGCTTATGGATCCAGCATAAAGTTCTCTTCAGGATGAAAGTTCTGAAGGAAGGGGCCTCTCCTGCTCTTTTTTTTTTCAGCCAATAAATGGCTAGCAAATATAAAAATGAAGCCATACTCCCTTTTATGACTATAAAATGACAGTACTATAAAAATAGACTCTCATGAGTTTATTATGTTAGAGACCCAGGTAGGCAGACATTTTCAAACCTTGAAACCCTAAACCGTAAACCCCTAAATCAAAACTCAGCCTTTGCAAAGACAGGGCTGCCAGCCACAACAGGGTGTGAAAAAAGCAAACTGAATTTTTAACCATTTAAGTATATTCTAACTTCATATGGCCCAGATGGTTTTAGATGGATAAAATATGATTTCATCTTAGAAAGCAAGATCTGTAACTCCCTGCCTTTTCCTTATCCTGCTCCATGTCCCAACCAGGATTTCCACTGGGGTCAGGCCCACAGATGGGTGGGGTGGGGGGGGACCCTTTTTGCTCAGGGGCATGCTGCAGAGCTGGGCAACGTGGACTCCAATCCTGGCGACTTATTACCTGTTCACTCACAAGTGACCTCAGGCCTTCCTGGTTGTCACAGCTTGAAGCAAAGAGAAGAAAAACTGATGACTGAGGTAGGTAATAACAGAAGTGGCATCAGTGGACATTTTTTGAGCAGTTCCTACGTATTAGATAGTGTTCTGTTGCCCAACACCAACTCACTTACTCCTTACAATAATCTCTGAGTAGGAACTAGGTTAATTCCCATTTTACTGAAGAAACAGCCTCATGGAAACCAAGTGGTTGATCAAGATTGCTAGCTAGTATCTGTGGAGCTGTCTAGAACGTTTGTCTCCAGAGCCTGACTAAACTCCAGCTGCCTGTGGCTGGTTGTAATCATTGTGGTTACTTGATAGAAGTGAACTCAGTTTCTGGAATCCTTTACCATCAGTCAGTTGTGATTTCAGGAGTGTATTTTTTTACCTGTCTTTTCTGAGGGTTTTCTTTACTTGCTGGCTTTGGCTTATGCCAAGGCCCAGTGGTCTCTTACCTTAGTAAAATGTCATGCAATTTACAGAGCCATGGAATCCGGTCCTGAAAAAAAAAAAAAACCAAAAATCCAGACACAATGTGACTTCCTGCATGTATTCTTTAGGTAGCTCTGATCTCATACGAAGAGAGATATTCACATAAGCCCTTATGTCAGCTGTCCCCTGGTCCTATTCTTCGACCCTCTGAAGAACAAAACTCCCTTCATATAAAAGTATTTTAAGAAATTTATATTTTTGCTGAAGAGAAGACAGAAAATTTACATAGCACATGCTACAGTGTTTCACAAAGAAATCCTCCTAAGACAAGTAAATTCTCTCCTCCTTCCTGGCGTAAATCTTGATTATTGGCCATAATGCATTGAAAAACAGAACCAAAAATCTATTATTGAAAATTTTAAACACACTGAAAAGCAGACAAAACTGTACAAAGCAAACCTCTGTATACCAAAAACCCAGCTTCAGCAATTTTTTTTGTTTGAAACAGAGTTTCACTCTTGTTGCCCAGGCTGGAGTGCAGTGGTGCGATCTCAGGTCACTGCAACCTCCTCCTCTTGGGTTCTAGTGATTCTCCTGCCTCAGCCTCCGCCTCCTGAGTAGCTGGGGTTACAGGCATGTGCCACCATGTCTGGCTCATTAGTTTTGTATTTTTAGTAGAGATGGGGTTTCTCCATGTTGGTCAGGCTGGTCTTAAACTCCTGACCTCAGGTGATCCACCCACCTCTGCCTCCCAAAGTGCTGGGATTATAGGCATGAGCCACCGCACTGGGTTGGCTTCAGTGTTTTTCACCCATGATTAGTTTTGTTGTATATATGCCCCAATTACATCCCACATCCCAAAATAATCCCATCCTAGATTACTCTGAAGCTGATTCCAGAAACATGATGTGTTTTGAAAAGTCCTTGCTTTTAGGCATTTGATTACTGCCATTTTATTTAGGATTTTTGATTTTATATACTTGAGATGGGCCTATATTTTAAAAATATGGTCCAAATTAAATGTTGGTATCAAGGTTTCACTAGCTTTATAAAATGAGTAGGATAGTTATCCCTCTTGTCCTATTCTTTGAAACAGCTTGTATATAATATATTATGTTTGATAAAACTAATCTGAAAAACCCTCTGGGCCTGGGGCCTTTTCTGAGGGGAGATCTTTGATTACAGATTCAGTTTCTTTAATGAGCATTGTATTGTATTCAGGTTTTCTATTCTTGATTCAATTTTGGTCGCTGCAACATTTGGTAGATGGCAGGAAGAGACCACACTTAAGACAGCTGAGCCACCCTCCCTGCCTGCCCTTCCCATCCCTTGCTGCATCCTTTTACTTTGCTAAGGAATCAGGAACTTGGTGGAAGCCAGGCGGCCACACAGCAGGAGCAGATTCAGCTCATTTCAGCCCAGCTTCTAGGCCTCCAGAATGCGGAACACAGTTCATATCTGTAGGTTACACTTGCTGTATGAGGTAGTCACTTTTGATCACCTTTATCATTACTTCAAAGGAGGAACATAAACAATCCACACCCTTACTATGAATTATACAGCTCTGGACCTTCTGCTTCTAAAGCTAAATGCAGCACCAGCAAGGTCACATTTTCACCGGGGAAAAAGCAGGTGTCCCTAAGCAGTGTCTGGCACTAGATCACTGCCATTCAATCCTGTTTCCCCCACAGTATTGGTATTTTTCACTGAAATGATCCAATTTTGTCTAAGTCTTCAAATTTACTGGCATCAGGTAATTGTGCTTCTTTCTCACCAGAGATCTATTTTTATTTTGTCAAACAACTGGCTTTTGTTCATAGTTTATTTTTTTCCACGACATAGCCCTCAGGAGATTTTGAGAACATGTGCCCAGTTTGTTTTCACTAGCATTCATTTCTATTATTTCCTATATTTATTTTTTTCTACTTCAACTAGCTTATTACTTTTTATTCTTGTTATTTCTCAAAAATGTATTTAAAGGCTATAGTTTCCTTCTAAGTAATGTTGTAACTGCATCCCACAAATTTTAATTGATAGTACTTTTGTTGTACCTTACTTAATAATTTCCATTATGATTTTTAACTTAGAAATTTTTATATGAATGTTAATTTAAAAAAAATTTTCTTATTCATTTTTAGAGTTCCCAATCATTTTGTGTGTGAATTTTTATTATTGATTTACAGTTCATTATAGTAAAAAATGTGACTGGTATGATACTAATTCTTTGAAATTTGCGGCAATATTCTTTGTGGTCTAGTACATGTCAATTTTTATAAATGCCCCACATGTACTTGAAAAGAATATCATTTTTTCATTAATGCTATGACAGGCTTGATACATTTATTCATATCATCTATATTCTTAATAATTTCTTTTGTCTACTTCATGTATCAATTTTTCAAGAAAGGATTTAAAATTCCTCCATTAGACTGAGAATTTGACAGTCTACCCTTCTGTCTTTGTAAATGTCAGAAAATGTGTTTATTTTGTGCTTACTCATGAATAAGATTTTGTTAGTTGGTGAAGAATTCTTGGTTGACATTTTTCCTCAATAGTTTGAATAATTATTTCATTTTATTTGGGCCTTTATTGTTGAGAAATCTCTTCTAGCGTATTAGGCAGTCCTTTAGAAAATAGATCTTATCTTTGGTAGCTTTAGGTAGGAAAAAGCCTCTTTGTCTTTCAGGCACTTTGCAATTTTACTCTTGTCCTGCTCAGGACTTATTTTGCATATTCAGCGTGAGTACTCATACCCTGGAAAGTTGTTATTATCTCTTTGAATATTGCCTTTCTCTTACTTATTCTAATTACTTGGGTTCCTTTTAGCCATATGGGAAGTTTGACATTTTATCAAACACATCTCTTCATTGTTCTTGAATATTTTCTGTTTAGCTCTCTTTTTCATCCTGGGTAATATCCTCCAATCTGCTTTTCTTCTAATTCACTAGTTCCCTCTTCAGCTGTATCTAGTTTATTATTTAATCCATCTCCCATCTCTACAGGGTCATCAAAACCTCCCCCTCCTGCCTTCCTGGCTTTTATGCAGTCCAAAAATATAGGGGAGTGGGTTATTATGGTTTAGTTCAGCCTTGCCATGCTTTGATTTTGGCACATGAGATGTTCCTGTTTTGCTTTGGACTTTGGCCATTTTTATTTTCCCTTGATCTTTTCCAGGAGGATCCTTTTAAGCTCTCCAGCTCTGAGTAACCACCTTTAGCTCCTGGGTATCTCCCCTGGGCTCAGGCCATTTCTTATTCGGAGTAATTTGATCTTCAGTAAGTAAAAGGTTATTCTACCAATGCTACCACTTTGTGCTCAGCAAGTCAAAAACCCTTTAGTTACCAGGATCCACCCTCCATAGAAGGAAGAGGAGAATTAGAAATAATATTTCTTTTTTTTCATATCAAATAAATGAGTATTTTTAAAGTATCACATACTAATGTAGGATTGAGGGTCCTGTAAGTTTACTAATCATAGAACTCTACGATTTTACTTCCATGCACACACTATTTAACCAGAGATCACTTAGGAGTTCAAATGTAATAGCTACAAAATTCACAAAAGGTACGGATCAAATGGTTAACAGCCACATAATTTATACAAATTATAATCTAAATGTCAATAGCTTCATAATTAATATAAATCATTACTTAAATCACAAGTTACTGTCATATATATACTTAGAGCTGAAATGTACTTAACAAGTGAAACATCTGTTTATGTTGGCACTTGTCTAGTGGGTATATTTAGTGGAACAAGTGTGGTTTTTTGTAAATACAGTTACAAGACGATGAGGCTTACCAGCGCCATATTTGCAGACCATATGGTCGATTTTTATAAATGTCCCACATATACTTGAAAATAGTAAGTATTATTTACTTTTCATTAACGATTATGCAAGACTTGATGCATCTATTCAAACCTGTATCCTCACTCATAATTTCTTTCGTCTGCTTGATGTATAAATTTTCAAGAAAGGTTTTTTGAAATTCCTCCATTAGACTGAAAAGTTGACAGATTGCCCTTTTGTCTTTGTGTACATCAGAAAATGTCTTTGTTTTGTACTTAATAAAGTACAAAATAAAGTTATTAATGTTAGAATATATGAGGAGACTTCATGTGCTCTTGGAGAAGAGTATATATATTTAATGCTTATTATTGGCAAGATTTTCTAGAACATCCTGCTAAAAAACTAGATGTTCTGGACACTCTGTGAAGAGAAAAAAAGTTGGACAGGCTACATTTATGCAACTTGAAACCACCATTGCAATTCAGTGTTTTCTGGGCTTATGGCGGGGAATGGGGAAGAAGGCTGTCAAGGATTATAGGCTGCAGGGGTAATTAGCTGGACTGACTGAGCTCTGCAGCATTTTTTTGATGGAAAATTGCCCCTGGGGAGAAGCTGCCCATTCAAGCAGAAATTTGGATTTCTGCTTTCCTTTATCCATTTATAAGTGCTTATTGTGTGTGTAGGGAGACCCAGCCACTGCTCCAGTTGCTTTTGGTCCAATACCCTAGACATGATCACTCTAATTCCTAAGGTACCATTTGAACTCATATTTCAAAATTCCTTTCTTTCTTGTATTCCCTTTGTAATTAGCCAAGCTTTTCTACCACATTCATGGCCTAATGGAGATGAAAAAGATAATACTGTTATATATTGGTTTTTTTTTTTTTTTATCTCTTGGATATATTTTCTAAAACAGCTCCTCTAACAGACAGTTGCAATGAAAGAAGGTGCTGGGCCTTGAAGCCTTCCAAATTAGCAGGATGGTCTACTTCCCACCCTGGGATTCAATCTTATAAAGATGTGGCACCTCCTGGCCTGCAGGAAGGGAAGCAGTGGCCACATACTTGGTAAAATGGTAGAATAAGCAGTTAGGGGGCTGATTTCTAACCCCAGAGTAGGTTTTACATGAAAATGGAGGCAACTGCCTTCAAATCATAGAAATTATGTCAACTTTATAAAGCTATGAGTCAAAGGATTTATCTTCTTAGAGAAAATGAGGGCCACAGCAAGGTGCTTTCCTAAGGACTTGGAAAAGAAGGAAATAAGATTGTTCTCTAAGGGTTAAAGATCAACAGCTAAAAGGAAGGGGCAGAGATGTATAAGGTCATGTGAAAAGAGTTAGAATGACTCCCAGGCTAGCAAGACATCACTGTGATCCAACTTAGTATTTTCACATACCTAGAGAAAACATGTCTGCCCCAGGCAGGCTGGGTAGGCAGGAAGGCCAGAGCAGGGCACTGTAGATTGAAATGTGAAGCACTGTCCAGTGCACACGGACCCTTGGCCATTGGCCTTTGAACATCTTATTCTCATTAGCAAGCCTCTTCCTAGTAATGCACCAGATACTTTGGTCCTAGCTCTCCCATGCTTACTAAGAAACCTCTGATTGTATGTTGGTTTCTGAAAATGTGTGTATTAATGTGATTGTTGCAGGCCACATGACAGTTGTATTTCTTTTGGTACATTAATTAGCTGGCATTTTGGTTTATGCAGAAACTCGTAAACCTGATTAGTAGGGGTCTCACATGAGAGATGAATCCATGTTCAATGTGTTGACAATATCAAGGGTGCTGGGCCTGCAAGACAGAGAGCCAGCCCTGGAGTCCCAGCTGGGTAGTCAACCAGCCTTTTCCACACTGCTCCCCTTGTTACTGCCATTGTAGAAGTCTCTGGGTGGAACTTTACAACTTTATTTAAGACTAGTGCTGTGGGCTGCCAATTTCCATTCAGCAAGAAGAATGCTCTAGAAGAGGAAGTGTTTGGAAAGTTCTGAGGGCTGAACGCTAATTCACGTGATCACATATCTACTTAGAGTTAAGGGGCAATTCGAACCATGAATTAGGACCGACTCGGAGATGGAATACACAGAAAAATTAATTATATTTTGGCATGAGTAAATGTTCATAATGAGCTTGGGGTGAACCAAAGAGAGAGGACAATTTGTTTAAATATCAGAACTTCTTTCTTATTAGCAGAGGGGCAAACTTGTGTTTTGCTTTTTTGTTCACATTATACATTTCTGCCATTCCATCTGCACAAATATTTCTGTTTGCTTGTGCTGTGGAAATGGAGATCAATCTCTATTATTTTATGGCTTAGGAAACAGATATACTTTTCGTTAAGCTGAATGTTGACTATGTACGTGCCTAAAATATTTCATAAGAATAAAACAAACAACAATCACAGAAAACATGTTTGGGTAATAAGTTTTCTATCCTTTTTTTTTTTTTTTTTTTTTATTTATACTGAGTTTCACTCCCGTTGCCCAAGCTAGAGTGCAATGGCGTGATCCCAGCTTAATGCAACCTTTGCTTCCTGGGTTCAAGTGATTCTCCTGCCTCAGCCTCCTGAGTAGCTGGGATTATAGGCGTGCGCCACCATGCCTGGCTAATTTTCTTGTATTTTTAGTAGAAACGGGGTTTCACCATGTTGGCCAGGCTGGTCTTGAACTCCTGACTTCAGGTGATCCAACAGCCATGGCCTCCCAAAGTGCTGGGATTACATGCGTGAGCCATCGTGCCCAGCCGAGCTTTCTATCTTGTGTGCAAAGAAACAGAGCTTTACTCAAATACATGCTTTTCGAATACATGCTTTTTAATTGCTTTAATAGTGCCTTAATGAATGCTTTTGTCAATAATAAAGCACATTGCTTTATCTAGTCATATTTTTCAGAATCTCAAGTATGAAAGCCATAATTAATAAACAGAAATATAAAACTATTGAAACAAAAATAGGTGCTTTTAGACATCTGCCCTATCAGAATTTATGGCAGACCAGACTAATGACCATGCATCAGTAAGGACTATGTCCATCAGTCATAAAAACAACAGAGAGGGTTGGAAATAAAAGAGCAGCATTTGAATGTTATTCCTGAAATTTCCATATAGTGAATCATAAATAAATGATTACAAACTTTCCTTGGAAGCTCCCATGAGGCCACAAGAAGGGTTTTTCCAAAGCAGTGCCAGCGTGGAAATCCAAGTTCTAGTACCTGACCTGCTTCAAGCCAGGCCACCATGCCAGGGCCATCATGACCACCCTTTAAGTCAGTGCCTCAAACATGCTTAAGGCTTAACCCCTACCATGGATGTGCTTGTGGGGAACTGCCCCTCTCATTCCTGCTGTCACTCTCACCTACTCTCTGACCCTTTTCTCTCCATTTAACCAACCTTGATTAACTTCTTGAGAATGGATGGATGATCAGGGCTTTTAAAACAGTAGGAAAAGTATGATCTTTGAAGTTAGAAAGACTCCCCTTGCTGTGTGGCTTTGCTCAAGTTACTTAATTTATCTGTGCCTCTGATCATTTGTGAAGTGGGGATCATATATAATTCACTGAGCTGCTTTGGGATTTAAATAAGAAAAGGAGTAAACTATTTTTTGGTTGATTTAACAGTTGAAATAAACAGTACTTATTTCCAGCTCTGAATTTTTCAGAGTTTAAATTCATGAATTTGGTAGGCACTGGGTCTTAATTCCACAACACTAAATGTTAATACATGCAAAGCACCATATTGAGTGAGCACTGGGGATAAATATGAACAGTGTGGTTTCTGTCTTCTAACAGAGGAGGCAAATGAGTAAACAATCTATTAAGTCACCCATGGGGTGTAGGGCAGTGATGAGGGCTGTATGAGATATACTAAGAAAGGCTATGATAACACAGCAGGAGAGGCCAATCTTGATCAGGCCTTGGAAAGAGTAAATCTGGAAGGATAAAGAGGATTTCAACTGAAGAGGGGCCTGCCAAGCAGAGGGAAGGAATAATCCAAGACTGGGAGCTTCAAAGATTGTGCACCAAGGCTCAAGTACATGGAAAAGCAGATGCATAGTGCTGGTGAATGTGAGTCGTCAGAGCTGGTATGTGAGGGCGGACAGGAGACACTGTCAGGACTAAATGCTCAAGGCCTTGACTGGCCTGCTCAGGAGTGTGGACCTTATTGTAAGGGTACTAGGAAGGACCTAGACACATGAGCTCCAAATTTTATGTTCATAATGAAGAAAGAGGCAATTGAGATCTCTTTACAGTGAAGAAGTTGGAAGAAGGAGATATTAGAGCAAATTCATTGAGCTTGGTGCCTTCAAGTTACTGTGGACAATAGAATAAATTATGAAAATCAAATGCACACACAAAAGTCTAAGGGAAAAAAGAGAGAATCCAAATTAGCATCTCTGCCTATGGCTCTGATGTTCAAGGTTTTCACACTCTAGATCAAGCTTGTACAGCCCATAGCCCACAGGCCCTATTGCAGTTTTGAATATGGCCCAATGTAAACTCGTAAACTTTCTTAAAACATTATGAGATTTTTTGTGTGTGATTTTTTTTTTTAAGCTCATCAGCTATTGTTAGTGTTAGTGTATTTTATGTATGGTGTGTGTGGCCCAAAACAATTCTTCTTCCAATGTGACCCAGCCAAACAACTGGACATCCCTGCTCTAGCGTCCCCCTACATGCAAGGATGAGGAAGGTAATGCACTCCCGACTCCCAGCCCAGTGCTCAGAGGTGAGCACAATGAATGCTCTACCAAGAGTTAAATCAGAATGTCATGCGGCTAGAGAAAGCTTTCTTGGCCTATGGAAACATCTCAAGAAATTAAGTGTCTTTTGGAAGGGGATGATGGGTAAAAGGAAAACAGATAATGGTAGAATATGGGAGGAGAGGGATGGGAAGGAAGGAGGGAGAGTGAGAATGAAGGGGAGATGGGTGTGTTTTACCTGATGCAAAAGTTAAGTTATATAGGCTGTTATATACTGACTCCTGGAAGAAGAAAAAAGAAATAAGAAGAAAGAAGAGGAAGAAAAGGAAAAAGAAGAAAGGAAGAAGAAAAAAGGAAGAAGAAAGAAGGAAAGAGAAGAAAGGAAGAAGAGGAAAGGAAGAAGAGGAAGGAAGAAGGAGAAGAAAAAGGAGAAGAAAGAAGGAAGGAGAAAGAAGGCCAAAATTCAATTCATAGATATTTTTGGAAGATGACACCAAGGATGTTATATTTTGTGAAATTTCTTTTTAGCACTTTCCAAATTTCCTATACAAGACAAATATTACAATCAAATTTTTTTTCCCCCAAAAAGCCCCCTTTTAAAAATAGACTTTGAAGTTGAAATCTACTCAGGTATCACTGCAGCTCAGATAGGACACTGTGGGCCTGGTGCCTAGGGGAGACTCACTGACCAGTAGCTTTGAAATTCTTTATTACTGATATCATTATGATGCTAACAATTTATCATAGCTTGGATAGAATGTTTCTAGGCTGGCACTGTCCAACACAGTGATGATGTCTGCAATGTTGTTCTATAGCTGTGCTATCCAATAAAGCAGTCACTAGCCACTCATGCTACTGAGCTTTCGAAATGTGGCTGGTATAACCTAGGAACTGGATTTTACATTTTATCTATTTTAATTAATTTGCATATACTTTTCAGAGAGTGTCTCACTCTGTTCCTCAGGCTAGAGTGCAGTGGTATAATCATAGGTCACTGCAGCCTGGAACTCTTGGGCTTAAGCCATCCTCCCACCTCAGCCTCCTGAGTTGCTGGGATTACAGGTATGCACTGCTGGCTTTTTTTTTTTCTTTTTAGACAGAGTCTCTTTCTGTTGCCAGTGGAGTGACTTCTGCTTACCGCAATCTCCGACTCCCTTGGTTCAAGTGATTCTCCTGCCTCAGCCTTCTGAGTAGCTGGGATTACAGGCACAGCTAACGTTTGTATTTTTAGTAGAGACGGGGCTTCACCATGTTGGCCAGGATGGTCTTGATCTCCTGACCTTGTGATCCACCCACCTCAGCCTACCAAAGTGTTGAAATTAGGGGTGTGAGCCACTGCGCCCGGCCTTGCTGGTCTCAAGCTCCTGGCCTCCAGCCTCTGCCTCCTGGAGCGCTGGGATTATAGGTTTGAGCCACTGAGCCTGGCCTAATTAATTTACACTTAAATAGCCTTAAGGATCCCTTAACACATTCTACTCAGACTGCAGCCCTGAGCCCTTTGAACACAAAACGCTCCCCACATCCTCCCTACACTTCCTCAAGGGAGAACCAGGGCCTCTGCCTTGGACATGGACATGCTTTGATCCAACCACAGGGCGCTTTCTTCACCTCGGTAGCATGGGGGCAGTGTGAGGAGGGTGGGGACCGGTTACCAGGGCAACCAGGAGCTGTGTTGGTGCCAGCCCAGCTGTGACCCATATCTTCAGTCTTAGACTCGTTGGATTCTTGTCAAGAAAGAAAATCATCTGTCGTTGTATCTCTTAAGAATGTAAACCATCTGTCTTTTTACCTCTTTCTCTCTCTGTTTTGGTTCTATCTAAGGTATGGCTAGCCTGGTTTTTTTTTTTTTTTTGAAAAAATGTAGTAAGTAACTTGTGTTTCTTCCAGTAATCTTTTCTCCTGTGCATAAATTTCTCTTCTGAATTCTATCCCCCAGTCCATGCAGCCCACTTAACAAGCATCACTTGTGAAGGGGAGACTATAGAAATTGCATTTTAAAATCTATGAATTTTGGTTGCTTTGTTATTTAACTTACCTTTTATTTGCAGTCACCAAAGAGAAACCTAAAATAACACTGGCACAGTGACATTTTATACACTCCCTAGAAATGGTTTATATCACTGGTGTCTATCTATGATTTATGTTGTGTGTGTTAGCAATAATTTTAAAACGTGATACTTATTGAATGCTATAGGTACTTTTCTGTGCACATATTTTGTATTATCTCATTTAATAATCCCAAGAATTCGATCAAATAGATCCCGTTACCATTTCTACTTCACAGGAAGAGACTAAGCCCTTTGTCAGGTCATACAAGCCTGGTAGTGGAACCAGGTTGCCTATGTTTATTATCTCTAGTTTAATATCAACATTATGTTTAAATTATTACTCTCTTTTATAGATCTTTTGCCCTACCTTCTAAAATCAAATGTTGCAAACCTGTGATGATTCAAGGCCTGAACCACTGCAAACTCAAGCTGCACCCCCCGCCCCCATAACAAAGAGAAGCACACTCTTTGGGGGCTCTAGAATAGACCTAACAATGGTTTAATGGCTCAAGGCACAACAAAGAAAAGATAGTGACCTAGGGAAGGGACACCTGGGGGTAAGCCCAGCCCCACTGAAAGTGAAAACAACAGTGTTGGTCTGTGGCCAGTTCCATTCATTCCTGGCCTTTGGACATAATTAGTACACGGCCCCAGCCTTTGACCTGCCCTCATCTCTCCTGAGTTACGGCCAGTTATACCAGCGAGGACGGTTTGTAACTCTGGTGTGAGACACTCCAGGGATGGCCTCACAGCCTGCACACAGGAGAGTGCTATTCATCCATTCATTCACTTGAAAACATGCCACAACTATTTTCTGTTGTTTACTGTGTGTCAGGCCCGGGGGGGCGGGGGGGGGGCGGGTACAATGGTTAACACAAACAGCCACAGTCCCTGCCCTTTTAGGGGTAAAGTCTAGTTGCAGAGACAAGCATTAATCAAATTCTCAGACTGTCAGTTACTGAGCTGCCACAGGGACAAGCACAACAGTGAAATGGCACCATGAGAGTCCATCTTGGAGGTTTCACTTCCCTGAGGAAGCTTCATGGGTGCTGACATCAAAGGATGAGAAGGGCTAGCTCAGGGAAGAAGGGAAAGGGATACAAAGGCCCTGTGGGAGAAGTGTTGCAGTGGGAGGGACTGGAAGAGGCCATGTTGCTCCCGTGGACATGGGGGGTGGTGCATAGCTCCTAAAGAGCCTGGAGCCGTGCGGAGGCCACACCATGCATGCTTAGCAGTGCAGATGTTTGGTCTTGACCCTGAGGTTTGTGGGAAGCCACTACAGGGTCATAAGCAGAAGAAATAGAGCCAGATCTGATAGCACCTGGGAAGAGAAGATGAGGACTTCCCCATGTATGAGGTACAGGGAGCCTCTGCCCTCTCAGAGATTAAAATCCCACAACAAGGTGTTTTGGCAGAGCCTGTTCAGGCTGGGGCAGAGGGTGGCATTGTTCGTAGGGCTGAGTTCAGAGAGGTGATCAGGACTGGAGCTAACATATGTAGAAAATCTACTGGGTACCTGGCTCTTTAAAGCCCCTCTGTGGTTACCTTAGGATTCAGGAACTCTACTGCACCAAGTGCTGTAGAGATCTCATCCTGTGTCACCCAGGTGGAATATGCATGTTAGATACAGACAGCAATTGTTACCTGGTCATTGAGCGGTATCCCTTCTCCCATCTTCCTTCGATTTTCCTCCGAGTGATAGTCATCAGCATCATAGAATTTCCACCCCAGCTTTAAGAACAAAGTGAAAGGATGTGTGTGGCAGGCAGATGGGCCAATGTAACCGTCATCGTGGGGTTACTAACAGGCAGGTGTAGAAACACTACTATCCGCCTAGTTCCCATCAGCCCCAAGGACAACCCCCAGGAGAGAAGCACCTTGTCATGCCATTTCACAACCCCTGTGAGTGGGCTGCCACAGCCTCCTTCAATTCATCACTGTTTATAATCACCAAAAACGAAATTGCTCCAATGGGGTTCAAAGCCATAGTGGAAGTGTCCATATAAACCACGATAGGCCAGAAGAAAGGCAGAGATGCAAGGAGACCAGAACACGATGGGACACACACTTGGAAGGCATTAGGACCGGTTACTAACCTCAGATGCCAGCAGAGCGCCCACGGTGGATCTGTGGAGAGGACACAGATGTTCCCATTACTCCCCTGCCCAATGTGTGGAGCTTCCTGCCGTGAAAGGATGTCTGGGAAAGGGATGGTGGCTATCGCGAGAATTTAAACACCAATCACCGTGTAAGCAGTGATGCCCTTGACCTTAGAAGCTAGAGATTGGCCTCAGCTGATCCCCGGGAATGTCAATGAAGAAATAATTAGTTAACACTGTTTCTTTCTCAAAAGGCAATATATAAGATTTCATTAAACCCCTAAAGTTTTTTCTTCAATAATAAGTTTTTGGTCCCTGTGTGTAGATTTTTTTTGTAGGGAGGGGGAATGCTGAATTAAAGTGTTAATATTCTGTTGAGAATATTGGATGGCGGGGTCTGATGGAGGATTTAATCTCTAGCAGCACCCATGTAAAGTTCAGGAAACTCATAAAAGCATAAAAACATTTTTGAAGTTTAAAAGAGACATGCTCCTAAATAAGGGATATGGGTCAATGTTTCAAGAATCACTGGCACTTGTTAAGACTGGGAGTTAAATGTTCTTTGTGCAGAGTATTTGGTAGCTGTCTATTTATCCTCCACCAGGCAGCACGTGCTAGTGAAAGGGGCTCCGGTCTCAGTACTGGAGATGGGGCCACAGTTGCTTTCTGCCGGTAAATGACTGAGTGCTCTCAGTCAAGTCACCTGTTCCTTTAAACCTCGGTTTTCTCACCTGCAAAACAAGGGATCTGAGCCACATGATTTATCCATCCACCTACATTTCATTCAGCTGATCTTTACTGAGCACCTACCAGTTCCCAGGATGCAATGGTGAGCTCACTAAGATATGGTCTCAGCCATTCTGAGTTACACACTCTATTACCACAGGATAGGGGTAGAGGCCAGCAGACAATGATCCATAAAGTGCTTTCTTGCTTTCAATTTTTAAAGTGTTGCCCAAATGCCAATTACTTAAGCATCATCTTCATAATTTGTACCTATCCCCATACTATTTTATCATGCCCTCTTAAATTTTGCACATCACCTCAACATTTGATGTTTTTATTTAATTTAATTTTTTAAAATAAAGCAATAAGTGTGTTAAAGAAGGAAACTTTCATTCCCTTATACAAGAAGCTATCATCCCTTGCCTTGAATAGAAGGTACCTGAAAACCTGTATATAATGAAAACAGAACAATGTGATTAAATTCTAGCTGGATACTGTTTTCTAACAAAGGTCCTCTTTCTTTCATTAAAAAGCTATCAGTGAGGGTGTTCGACACACTTGTATCAAACTGAGATCTGCTCCTTGATGTAACCAAAGGATTGAGAGAGCACTGAAACCTTTCCCATATGTTCACTCTATTGAAGGCTGTGCAGGGAGATATGTAGCCTACACATGAATAAACTATCTGGCCAAACTCCAAGGCTGGTGAAGCCAGAGCTGTGCATAGCAGAAATCACACTTAAGACCAAGTTAGGTTGGGTGCAGTGGCTCATGCCTGTAATCCCAGCACTTTGGGAGGCTGGGGCAGGCAGATGACTTGAGGCAAGGAGTTTGAGACCAGCCCGGCCAACATGGCAAAATCCTGCCTCTACTAAAAATACAAAACTTAACTGCGCATGGTGGCACACGCCTGTAATTCCAGCTACTCCTGAGGCTGAGGCATGAGAATCACTTGAA
>NW_016107709.1:1672080-1676121 GCF_001604975.1 Cebus imitator
AAAAAAAAAAAAAAAAAAAAAAAAAAAAAAAAAAAGAGAGACCAAGTTAGATTAGCCATGAATGAACATGCCAGCTAGCACTCATTTGAAAGCAGAGCTAAACTGATGTGGGTGTGACTGTCAGGAAGAAGATGGGAAAAGAAAAACCACTGTCTGTCTAAACCAGAGAACACCTGGACTCAATATGCACCAAACCCTGGCAGAAATAAGGCACAGTGCTGAGTCCAAAAATACTGGTCAGACCCAGGTTTACAAATCAAGATTTAGTGTCTGTATGTCTCCCAGTGGGTTGGTCCAAATCAGGAGCAAGGGACTTAAAGAGACAACACAGGCCAATGGGGGAGAACGAAGGGATGCAGAATCAATGAGAAAGATATTCAAAAGGGCTGAGCTTGTTTCATCAGCAAACATCAGGAAACCTGGAAAGAGATCTTAAGGGTGGCTTCACTAACATTGTGAAAATACAAAGAAAACTAACACCACCACCCACTCAAATGCCTGCCATCTTCCATCCATCCATTCATTAAGTCAACAAATATTTAGTGAGTACCTACGAAGGGCCAGGAACAGTTTTAAACACATGTATCAGTAAACCAAAAAGATGATCCTTCACATTCAGGAAGGGGAAGACAGTAACAAACTTATTACTTGAGGTCACTGTGTTTTAATAGTGTTCTAAATGGAGTCTTTCTGTTTTGAGACTATTGTTCTCTTCAGCCATCAGGCTGTCACAAATATTTTTCTAAATGTTATGGAGTATAATTAAAAAATCCTGTAGGGCTCCAGGAGGGGCTCACAAAGTCACCAAAGAACTTGATGTTGCTATAACCAATGACAAATATAATCAAGTCTCAGTCTTTTTGTCACTCAGCTAGTCAATAACATTGGACACATCTTCCTGACCCTAAGCCACTAGAGGGCTCCAGGGTTCAGCCCTTGGCCAGCTTCTTTATCTACACGCACTCCTTTGGTGATCCCAACACCTTAGGTCTTTAAGTACACTCACCCACCAATGAGTCCCACAGTTAGATCTAAAGTCCCTCTCCTCTGTTCAGACTTAGACATCCAACCATCACCCACTTGATGACTGATTGGCTCGTACAACTCACCATATCCCACACTGGACTTCTGATGTTGTCTTCCAAATCTGCTCTATCTCATCTCAGTTTGTGGCAACTCCCTCCTTCCAATTACCCAGGCCTAAAATCTTGAATCATCCTTGACTCCTCTCTCGCCTTCTCATACCCCACATCTAGTCCACAAACACATCTTTCTGACTCTACCTTCAAAATATCTCCAGCATATGACCATATCTCTTCACCTGCATTGTTTTTGACTTCGTATCCCATCATGCTTCCTCTCAGCCACAATGGCTTCCTTGCTGTTCCTTAAAGAAGCCAAACCTTGGCTAGGCAAGGTGGCTCACTCCAGTAATCCCTGCACTTTGGGAGGCTGAGACAGGTGGATGACCTGAGGTCAGGAGTTCGAGACCAGCCTGGCCAACATGGTGAAACACCATCTCTACTAAAAACACAAAAAATTAGCCAAGTGTGGTGGTGGGCACCTGCAATCCCAGCTATTCAGGAGGCAGAGGCAGGAGAATCGCTTGAACCTGGGAGGTGGAGGTTGCAGTGAGCCAAGATCATATAATTCCCTTTGCCTCTCCTGCTCTTTTCTTAGCTATCTACATGGCTGATTCCTTTAGTCTTGCAGGTCTTTGCTCATATACCACTCCCCCAGAGGAGCCTTCCCTGACCACTCTACCTGGCGCTCTTTGTTCCACTTATTCCAGAGCACCTATCACCAACTCATACACTACATATATATTTATTCATTTACTCTGTCACACATATGAGAATGCAAATCCTTTGAGGGCAGGGATTTTATCTGTCCTGTTCACTATATGACAATGACACAGAGTAAGGATTGAGTTCAATAATTACTTCAATAATTACCCAAGCTATACACCATAGGGATTAGACCCCCCCTTATCTGATCCAAAACTCAGAGGGGTACATGAATTGCCCAAGCTCACACAGCCAGACAGCAACAGAACCAAGACCTAGGACTCTTCACTCCTGTTACATCACACCATGGCAATTATTTTACATTCTCCAGCTGATCCAAATCATATAGCAGCTAGCGATTTGGAGGCTCCGTGTTTTATTTCAATTTCAGTTCAAGATTTCTTATCTTTGTGGCCAAGAACCCTAAAATAATTTTGGAAAGCAAAACCCATCTACCTGGAGTAAGTCTTTAACATACACCTGACTACACGGGCCACTACATGGGGCGTTCCTGATTTAAAATTCTCGAAGGGTCCTATAGACCCTTGAAGGTTATGATGTTTTAGTTGATCAAGTTCTGTCCTTTGCTGCCTGTGGTGGAATGCTGCCATAGCTGTCTTTTCTGATAAAGGGCACAGTTGGACTTTGGTTTAATCAGGAAAACAAATGTTAACTCCTCAGTCTCCAAGTTAGCCACACTGGGCTGGAGAGTACCTGTGTGGTTTCCACAATTCTCTCCTTGCTTTCCAAACTCTCAGGAGCCACCCTCCATATTAACGCAGTCTCCTTCCAGGTTAAGCTGACAAATACTGATCAAAGGAAGGGGAAAACGATTCACTTTCCAAAAGCGAATCGCAGGAGTCCAGGGCCTCAAAGGCGGAGGCCGTTGTATGTCCAGATGGCCAAAGGTCTGTGACAGCCTGGGCCATGGTTTTCGTCCTCTCGCTAGAGGCCGTGCGCCCTCCCGCCTGGCCCAGACAAGGCGCCCGGAAACTGAAACCCGCACCGCCCGCTAGGCCTCCACCTGCGCGGCCCCGCAGCCGCCTCTTCACCAGCGGCTTCCCCTCTGAGCCTGCGGTCGCCGCAGCCTCTCCGTCTTAGAACCGGAACCCAAGGCTCGGATGCTGTCCCAGGCCGGGCGCCCCGCGAGCAGTCTGGACTGCGGGGAGAACACACGGCAGCCGCAGGCCTCAGTTTTTTCATCTGCAAAGGTAAGGGTCGGGGGGTCGCCAGGACCCCGGTCCACCGGCAGGGACCGCGGCGCGCCAGGCCTCCGCCGCGGCCGCAACACCTCCCCCGGGCGCCCCCTGCGGTCTCCTGGACCTACTTCCCCGAGCCGCTCACGCCCATCACCAGCAGCGCGCCCGGCGCCGCCATGGCCGGAGCCCGGCTCTTCCCGTCGCCTTCCCGGCGCTCCAGAGGCGGAGTCGCTCCCGTCCTCGCCGGGCCAGTGAGGGCTAAGGCCCTCTGCACCCTCCCCGTTTCCCCGCGCGCCTTTTCGTTGCCTTCCGCCTCCCTTTCTCATCCTCCCCGCCTCTCTCTCCTGCCCCTCCCCTTTCTCTCCCCTCTCTTCCCCTCCCCATTTTCTGTTCCCGGAAGTGGGGCGCGCGCCGGGTCTGGCGCCCTCGTCTCAGGGGCTGGAGGGAGCCGCCCAAAGCCCTGTCACCTGTCGTCCTCCTGCTCTGACCCCTCTTGGTTGCAGAGGAGCCTCCCACCCTGGCAGGCTGGATCCTCTTCCACCCATGGAAAGCATTCATTCATTCATTCATTTATAAAAATGTTCTTATAAAAAGAATAAACAGAAAATAAGACTCAGACTTTCCCACACCAGGCAGCCATAAGCAGCTCTTCCTAAAACGACACCCCTTTTCCCCCACCCCAGCGTAGATAGATGGGTATGAATATTTTGTAAAATTGGGATCAGGCCGTACACAGCGTTTTGTAACCTGGCCTTTTGTCACTATAATATATGGCGGCCATCTTTTGGTGTCAAACTTGGGGTTGAGGGTTGACCATAGCGGCGTATTTCATGGCTGTGAGGTTCTGCTATTACATCCAGCTCTTGTTGAGACTTTAAAAGGAAGGAGCACCCCTTTAAAGTGCCCATTTGCTTTAAAACAATGTGTTAATTATGTGTCGATTGAACTATTTGATTAAAAGCACTTCTAACCACATTTGGCATCACCTCCTTTGGTCTTTTTTTTTTTTTTTTTTTTTTTTTTTTTTTTTTTTTTTTTTTTTTTTTTTTTTTTTT
>NW_016107709.1:1676156-1695645 GCF_001604975.1 Cebus imitator
GCGATCTCGGCTCACCGCAACCTCTGCCTCCTGGGTTCAGGCAATTCTCCTGCCTCAGCCTCCTGAGTAGCTGGGATTACAGGCATGTGCCACCATGCCCAGCTGATTTTTTGTATTTTTTTAGTAGAGACGGGGTTTCACCATGTTGACCAGGATGGTCTTGATCTCTTGACCTCGTGATCCACCCGCCTCGGCCTCCCAAAGTGCTGGGATTACAGGCTTGGGACACCGCGCCCGGCCTTTGGTCTTTTTTTAACCAAGGTCGTAGGTATTACTCTGCATCCTAGAAAACAATAAAAGTGACATAAAAGCATTTGTCTAACAAATAGTTCAATTACCCCTGCACTGGCTTTGTTTTTCATATACTTAGTCTGAGTAGGTGAGATTTCAATCTGGTTGGGGGGGTTATACAGATGAAGAAATTGAGGCTTGGAGAGACAGATTTTACAGTTCAGTTATGGTCAATACACATTTCTTGAACATCTACCATGTGCTTGTTAATATATTAATATTCATTTAAAAAGATTACTCTCTAGGCATTCTCAAGCTTGAGAGGAATAAATGTGTATGCAAATGCTCTAACTCTTCAGTATGAAGCTGCTTCACTAGCTTCAGTATGAAAAAAAGCTCATATTTCTTTCAATGTTTAAATCAGAATGTTTAGCAGAAAATCTGGTTCTTCTCCTTGGATTTCCTTCCTGAGACATGTCCAAGGATCTTAAACTCGCTGTGCTGCTCTAGGTGGTGGCAGGAACCAGCACATTCACACTGGGGCAAGTGAACAGGATTTTACAAAGGGACTATTTGCAGAGATGTAGATAGGGTCCGAAAAAGCAGCTAGGGTCAGAGTCCACCTCTGAGTAACCGAGAAGTGTTTTCATTCTTAAATAGAAAGGGTTGATGAGAGGAAGCCTTTATATGGGAAGGGAAGAGAATGGAAGGAGAGAGACAGAGAGAATAGACCATATAGAAAGAAGTGTCTGATAGGACTGTAGCCTCTGGAAGAGAGATAGACATTCCTTGTTGACCCAGCAGAAAAGTAATCAGGAGAATAAAAAACCTTCCCTCCCCTCCTCTTGCCCTGTGATCTCCTGCCACACCCAACTGGGAGGTAGAGAGCTAGGGAATCCGTGGATGCCCATGCATGTCAATTTCCTGGGCTTAGAGCAGGGAAGAGAATGGTGGAGATCGTATCTGGATGGACCAATGAAAGATACCCAGCACACCAGTGTCAGTGAAACCCTGTGTATGCTTCCAGGACAGCAGAACTTCAGAGGTGCCCCTAAGAGCTGAATTCCACATTTCTTTGCTTTCCAAAGACTGCCACCTGCTGGTCCTGGTTGTCTTGGTGCTTCCCAGCTGTTACTAAGGGGCAAGAGGCTGAATATTGGTCTGGTTTTAGGTCCGGTCTGCTGCAAGAACTGTTGTACTGAGAGGCACATGGTACTCTGGAAACCCCATCCCTAGCGAGGCACAGCTTCCTGCATGCATTGCTATAGTCACTCAAGTCCAGGTCACCCCCACATTCAGGACAGCATGCACTGTAAGTCTTAAACAGAAATGGTAGTGCTCCTGTATGAAGCTGCCCATTTCCACAGGGGTTAAACAAAGCCTAGTGACGAGCATCTAGTAATGCACACAGGCACTTCCATATTTAGTAGATGGGAGGCAAATCATCTACAAAGATGGCTGGGTTGGGGCAGATATTCACATAAAAGGAGCCTCACAGACATTGATTTAAGATCTCTGCCTATAATATGAAGGAAGACAGTAGAGAATTAACTCAACAATACCTTTCATAGGTTTAAACACTAAATAATTTCATCCTAATCTCTCTAGACTGTTCATATGAATAATTTTCACAAGTAAAACATACCTGCCTCAATCAAAAGACTTAACACAAGATCCTTTTGGAAAATAAGGGCAGAAAACATTTAAAACAAAATGAATGTGAACCTATGTCAAGCCATGCCATGCCTTAAATGCCTCTAACATATATTTGGCACTGCATAAATGAATTAATCTTATGGGAGGGATAAAAAGTATGATCCTTGATATATAAAACTGTGCACATAAAATATGCCATTTCAAGGTGCTATACTTGTCATACAGGAATCAAAAGATGCATTAAGCCATTAATCTATTTACTTCAACTTAGTTTAAGCTTCAGAATACTTTTATTCTCAACAAAATCTTCCACAGAACCTCAATATATACATCTAATATAGGCCAGGCACAGTGGCTCACGTCTGTAACTCCAGCATTTTGGGATATCAAGGCAGGAAGATCCCATAAGCCAGGAGTTCGAGGTTGCAGTGAGCTATGACGGCAACACTGCACTCTGGCCTCAGTAACTGAGCAAGATCCTGCCTCTCTTAAAACAAACAAACAAACAAAACAAAACAACAAACAAAAAAACTAATATAAGAAATGCAAAAGCAGTTTTAGGCTGGGCTGACTTCCTAGGCCCCAGCCTTTCTATGTGTGCAGGACAGTTACAAAATAACTAATGCAATCCAATCTGTTCGTTTTACAAATGAGAAAATTATTACTCAGGGGCTCTGGCTTGTGATGAACAATTGTTAATCCTACCCATACTAAATTATGTAGTAGTCAGATCAGTACATCTTTTTCATTATTAAAAAGAAATGTGCCAATTATTGACTACTTGTTAAATGTAAGCTAACCCAGAACATTTATATCCCCAATCACTTCCTTAATATCTACAATTATAGGACTATATAAGTTATTTTTAAAAATTTTTGTTGTCATAGTGACATAATGTTTTATTTACTCATTTTATCTGAAACTACCCTGGAAGGGAAGGGAGTATTTTTTCCCATCCCTTATTGGAATGACTGAAGATACTTACCTAAAGCAAAATGGTTGCTGTTAGCAGAACCAGATGTAGAGTTACTATTAGGAGCTGATTATGTAGTAATATTTGTTTGCTGAGCTGAATGATCCTGAGGCCTAGGGAAAATAATTAATCACAGAGTAAGCAGTAGAACTGATTATTTTTAAAAGAACCACTGAAATTCTGACATCTAGAAATAAACAGTAAACTCTCAGACAAACTCAAATTATCATTTAGTAAAAAGCTTGAGAAAACTAAGCATTAGGGAAAAAAATACAAAATAAAATAAAAAAATCCTACAAAATACAAAATATGCTGCAACTGCTCCTCCTCTTTGAGTATAATGTACTTAAATATTTTATTAGTTTCAGTCATACTGCTCAAGTAAGAGAGGGAGATAGGTTGGTTACCTCATAAGAGGAGAGTCAGTGACCAGTAACATCCACAAAACTTGACTATATATAAAACTTTTTAAAAATCTATCCCCTTGTAGTTATTGAGGGTTAGGGGCCAGTTTTACTCAGACCCTTGAAAATCTTGAAAATAAAAAGCAAGAGACTTCACCAAAAGAAGGGTGACAAATCAATATGGATAATAACTGATGATTAATTCTTTTTTTTTATTTTTTGAGATGGAGTCTGTCACTCAGGCCGGAGTGCAGTGGTGCGATCTCGGCTCGCTGCAGCCCCCACCTCCCACACTCAAGCAATTCTCCTGCTTCAGCCTCCCAAATACCTGGGATTGCAGTTGTGCACCACCATGTCAGGCTAATTTTTTGTATTTTTAGTAGAGATGGGGTTTCACCATGTTGACCAGGCAGATCTCAAACTCCTCGCCTCAGGTGATCCACCCTCCTTAGCCTCCCAAAGTGCTGGGATTACAGGCATGAGCCAATGCGCCCAGCCAGCATCATATACTCTATGATCCCCTTTACCTGATATGTCAAAAATAGCCAAATCTGTAGAGATAGAAGTAGATTAGTAGATGTCAGGAAAGGAAGAGTGGCTGTTGGGGGAAAATGGGAAGGGAATGACAATGGATATGAAGTTTCTCTTTAGAATAATGAAAAATTCTAAAATTGATTATGGTAATAATGGCACAATGCTGTGAAAATACTAAAATCATTATATTGTATATTTTGGGTAAATTTTATGGTCTGTGAATTATATCTCAGTAAAGTTGTTAGAAATAAAAGATAATAGCAGATCTGAAGGGCAGCAGCAATGAAAATGAAATTTATAAAAAGATACTATTTACAATATTACTGAAAATGAATTAGAAATAAGTCTAGCAAAAGGTATGCAAGATCTCGATGAAGAAAATTCTAGAAATTTTAGAGGCATCAAAATTATTTATCATACCAAATAAATGGTATGCTATGTTCTTTAATAGTAGATTCAATATTGTAAAGATATCTGTTTTCTCAAAATTGATTTAACGATTCAATGCATGTTCAATCAAAATGCTAATAAGATATTCCATGAAGATTCAAAAGCTTAATTCAAAATTTATAAATGCAAAGGCATAGGAAGAGATAACTCTTGATGAAGAAGAACAAGATGGAAAGAATGTTTCTACCAGATATTAAATTTTATTATAGGCCAGGCATGGTGGCTCATGCCTGTAATCCCAGCACTTTGAGATGGTGAGGCTAGAGGATCTCTTAAGTCCAGAAGTTCGAGGCCAGCTTGTGCAATATAGTTAGACTCTATCTCTATAAAATAAAATAAAATAAAATAAAAAAATAGGTGGAGGTGGTGGTATGTGCCTGTAGTCCTAGGTATTTGGGAGGCTGAAGTGGAAGGATTGCTTAGGCCCAGGAACTCAAGGTTACAGTGATCTATGATCATGACACAGTACTCCAGTCTGGGTGTTGGAGTGAGATCCTGTCTTTAAAAAAAAGAATAAATAAATAGATTCATTTCATTATAAAAGTCTAGTAAACCACACAGTGTAGTACTGGCCTCAGGATAGACATACAGACCAATGAACAGAACAGAAAGCCCACACACCCACCCACATATTGATATTTGCTATTTGAGAGAAGTGGCATTGCAGATTAGTGGAGAAGGACAGATTCATAAATAAATGATTCAGGCACAGGTGATTATCCATGTGGAAAAATATGAAATTGAATTTCTACCTATATCTGTTAGCATTTTAATGCATAACAAATATCTCCAAAAGGCAGACATTTAAAACAAAAAGCATTTATTTAGGTCTTCTTTCTATGAGTCAACAATTTTGGTTGAGCTTAGCTACCTGGTTCTTCTGGTCCTGGCTGGGTTCATTCATGCATCTGCGGTCCACTGTTGGGTCAGCTAGGGGCTGACTGGCCTGAGATGGCTTTACCCAGGACATCTTGTTTTGACTTCACATGGTTTCTCATCTTCTGGCAGGTTAATCTGGGCTTATTCACATGGTGGAGGAAGAGTTCTAAGACATCAGGAGTAATTGTATAGGCTTTTTGAGGTCCACACTTAAAACTAGTACAGCAACACTTTCAAGAGTTGGGAAAGTAGGCTCTGTCTCTTGATGGGAAAAACTGAAAAGTAACATTACAAAGGGACATGGATACAGGGAAGGAGATAATCGCAGACACCTGTGCATTCTATCACACTGCCCATATCTTATACAAGTCCAGGTAGATTAAAGACTTTGCTATGAAAGAAAAATTAAAACATTAGACCTTATAGATGAGTATAGGATAGTGAAGAATTTTTTAAACAAGATGCAGAAGGCAAAATCCATAAAGGAAAAGATGGATACACATTTTTTAAGACCTTGCCATATATAGTATGAAAACAAAAGTCTCAGAATGGGACTAGAGATCTTCTCCCCCTCCCCAAAAGGATTGGTATTGAGACTATTAAGAGGTCTCATAAGATCAGTGTTAAAAAGACAGAAAACCCAATTAAAAAAACAGTAAATATAGAAACAAGAATTTCATAAAAGAGGAAACACAAGTGGTCTGTAAACATAGGAAAAATATTTAATCTTAACCTTATTAGTAATTAGAGAAATACAATTAAGACTATGAAGGCCAGGAATGGTGGCTTGCACCTGTAGTCCCAGCTACTGGATGGGGGTGGAGAGGTGCTGAGGTTGAGGTGCTTGAGCCCAGGAGGTCGATGCTGCAGTGAGCCATGATCCTACCACTGCACTCCAGCCTGGGCTAGTGAGTAAGACTCTGTCTCAAAAACAAAAAACAAAAAACAAACCACCAAAATAAAATTGTGAGGTACCATGTACATACCCAGCAGACTGGGAAAAATAAAAAGTCGAACAGTACCAAATGCTGGCTGGAGTATGAAGCCTGAGGATACTCGTCCTCTGCTGAAGGAAATGTAAACTGGTATCACTGCTCTGGAAAAATAGTTTTGCCTCATACAGTAAAACTGAATATGCATGTATCCTATTAGGTTAGTGCCATTATTTTTGAAAAAAAGTAATTACTTTTTAAAAATTTTACTTTAAGTTCTGGAATACATGTGTGGAATTTGCAGGTTTGTTACATAGGTATACATATACCATAGTGGTTTGCTGCACCTATCAACCCATCATCTAGGTTTTAAGCCTCGCATGTATTAGGTATGTGTCTTAACACTCTCTTTCTCCTTGTCCCCCACCCCCTGACAGGACCCCGTGTGTGATGTTACCCTCCCTGTGCCCATGTGTTCTCATTGTCCAACTTCCACTTGTGAGTGAGAACATGCAGTGTTTGGTTTTCTGCTCTTGTATTAGTTTGCTGAGGATAATGAATTCCAGCTTGATGCATGTCCCTGTGAAGGACATAAACTCATCCTTTTTTATGACTGCATACTTTTCCATGGTGTATATGTGCCACATTTTCTTTATCCAGCCTATCATTTAGGGGCATTTGGGTTGGTTCCAAAGTCTACTATTATAAATAGTGCTGCAGTAAACATACATGTTCATGTGTCTTTATAGTAGCATGATTTATAATCCTTTGGGTATATATGCAGTAATGGGATTGCTGGGTCAAATGGTATTTCTGGTTCTAGTTCCTTGAGGAATTGCCATATTGTCTTCCACAATGGTTGAACTAATTTACACTCCCACCAACAGTGTAAAAGCGTTCCTATTTCTCCACATCCTCTTCAGCATCTCTTGTTTCCTGACTTTTTAATGATAGCCATTCTAACTGGTGTGAGATGGTATCTCATTGTGGTTTTGATTTGCATTTCTCTGATGTTGAGAGATGATGACTTTTTGTCATATGTTTGTTGGCTGCATAAATGTCTTCTTTTGAGACGTGTCTGTTCATATCCTTTGCCCACTTTTTGATGGGGCTGTTTTTTTCTTGTAAATTTGTTTAAGTTTCTTGTAGATTCTGGATATTAGCCCTTTGTCAGATGGATGGATTGCAAAATTTTTCTCCACTCTGTTGGTTGCCTGTTCACTCTGATGATAGTTTCTTTTGCTGTGCAGAACCTCTTTAGTTTGATTAGATTCTATTTGTCAATTTTGGCTTTTGTTGCAATTGCTTTTGGTGTTTTAGTCGTGAAGTCTTTGCCCATGCCTATGTCCTGAATGGTATTGCCTAGATATTCTTCTAGGGTTTTAATGGTTTTGGGTTTTACATTTAAATATTTAATCCATCTTGAGTTAATTTTTTTATAAGGTGTAAGGAAGGGGTCCAGTTTCTGTTTTCTGCATATGGCTAGCCAGTTTTCCTAGCACCTTTTATTAAATAGGAATCCTTTCCCATTGCTTGTTTTTGTCAGGTTTGTCAAAGATTACATTGTTGTAGATGTGTGGTGTTATTTCTGAGTTCTCTGTTCTGTTCCATTGGTCTATGTATCTAAAAACTGCCATTACTTTTGCACCAATCTAGTACAATTCTGCAATTCCATTCCTAGGTTTATACACCAGGAAACATGCATGCAAATGTTCAAGAAGTCTTGTTTATAATACTCCCAAATTGGAAACAATCTGAATGTCCATCAATGGTGAAGTGGTTTTATAAGTCATGTCATATTCAAACAATGAAACCCTGTACAACAAATAAAATGAATAAATTATAGCTACAAAAGCATATCAAAACCATATTGCTAATTGTAAGAATAAAATCCGTATGATCCTCAATTATAGAAAGTTTAAAAACAAGAAAATTAAGCAACGTGTGTAATTGAAAGATATATATATGTGTATCTTTAGGTATTTGTCTTAATATATATGTATTTCAACTTACATGTTGTTTAATATGTATAAATATGGATATAATAATTAATAATATATATTAAGCAATGTGTGTAGTTGAATATATATTATATATATAAATACAATGTGTGTAGTTAATATACTACATTGTAGTTAATATAACATTGTAGTTACTATATATAATATATATATACTACATTGTAGTTAATATATAATATACTAAATTGTAGTTTGTATATATAATATACTACATTATAGTTAATATAATATGACATTGTAGTTTATATATATATTATATATATATATATAATATATAATAAAACCATGCAGAAAAGAAAAGAATTATTAACCTAAAATTAAAAATGAAAGGTGTTGGAAGAGGCACAAAATGTCCTCTAGTGAATTGGTAATGTTCTATTTCTTAGCCTAGATATTGATTACACAGGTGTTTGTCTTATTCTTTTATTTCAAACTGCACATGTAGATTTTATATACTTCTATGTGTGTAATATATCACACACACGTAACTGGGATCTTCCCTGCCTAATTTACAGGTGCCAGCAGCAATGAGCCACCCAGGAAAGCCCCCCTGCTGGCAAAGCAGGAATGAATAATGTCTGGTGTGCTAGAAATCTAAATTGATCTCGACCTTCATCTCCTCCAGCTTGATTTATGCCCTAACTGGCTGCTAGTGTTTCTGCTGACATTGCACTTGCTGGTAACTATCTCGGATACCAATGACATTGCATAGTGCTCCTTCACTAGTGTTAGTATAGGAATACTTGCCTCTAAATCAGAGTTACATTTTATTTAAAAAAATTAAATCCTCTTAAAACAAAACAAAAATATCCCCACTTTGTGTATCTTTGACAGAGTATGCCCTTATCTCCTCTAATAGTGGCCAGTTGATTCAAGCAACACTTTAAATGATGACATACATTACTTATTATCTTTTTTTAAATGCGTTTCAAGTACATTTTCTCTTATTCTTTGACGTATACAGTAATGATGACAGTTTCTACAAGAATAAATTCCCCAGATAATTAAGCTTCTCCAAATATTCTTTGAGTGGAAGACACAATTATTCCTCATAAAAATAGCTTCCTCTTTATTCTTTTTTTTTTTTGTTTTATGAAAGAGTCTTGCTCTGTCTCCAGGCTGGAGTGCAATGGCATGATCTTGGCTCACTGCAACCTCCGCCTCCCGGGTTCAAGCAGTTCTCCTGCCTCAGTAGCCACCAAGTGGCTGGGACTACAGGTGCATGCCACCACATCCAGCTATTTTTTGTTGTTGTTGTTGTTTTTTAGTAGTTTTTTTTTGTATTTTAGTAGAGATAGGATTTCACCATGTTGGCCAGGATGGTCTTGATCTCCTGACCTCATGATCCGCTTGCCTTAGCCTTCCAAAATGCTAGGATTACAGGTGTGAGCCACTGCTCCCAGCTCTTCCTCTTTATTCTTTATTCTCTTGAAGAAAAGTTAGTTGACTATTCTTGGGTCAATCCAAAGTATGCCAGCCTTTCAAAACTTTGGCTCATATGATGTACATTTTCTAAATTTCCTTTAAGGTCAATTTCTTAAATAAAAGAAAATGACTAAGTTGCTAATTATTGACCTCTCATACTCTTTTTTTCTTCCCTATAATAAATTCTTAATTACCCTGAAAGGGTAGAGGGATATGGGTTTCAATTCAATCAAATTTCCTTGTAGACTGAGAGTCATACTTATTGTCACACAGGGAATTTGAATATACTAAGTCTTCAGTGATGTTAGAAAACTTTCTGCAGCTGGATCTTTTATTGAAGATTCAGAAAGCATGTCAGGACCGGGCTGCAGAGCTCACGCCTGTAATCATAGCACTTCGGGAGGTCAAGGGAGAAGGACTGGTTGAGGCTAAGATTTCAAGACCAATATGGGCAACATAGCAAAACCTTGTCTTTTTCTCTGTGTGTGTATATATATATACATAAAGAAAATATGTCAGAATATTTAAGTGCTCTAAGTCATTATAAATATCAATGATCAACACATAGGGTTTTAGTTACCTATTGTTGTATTACAAATTACTGCAAAGCATAGCAACTTAAAACAGCAAACATTTCTTATAGCACAGTTTCTGAGAGTGAGCAATCTGGACTGGCAGTGAAGCTGTCAGTAGGGCTGCAGACTCATCTGGAAGCTCAGCTGGGAGAGGAGCTGCTCCTAAGTGTACTCACACATTGTTGGAGGCCTCAGTTTCTTGCCAGCCATTGCTGGAGACCTCAGCTGCTCACCAAATCTGTCTCTCCATTGGCTGCCTGAGTGGCTTCACACAAGGTAGTTGGCTCCCTCCAGAGTGAGTTATGAGAGAGAAACAGAAATAGAGAAACAAGATGAAAGCCATAACCTTTTATAACCTAATCTTGTGTCACAGTCACTTCTGGAATAATATGGGAGGGAATTACACAAGAGTATGAATGTCAGTAAATGGGAATTATTGGGGGGGTTTGTCTTGGAGGCTGGCTACCACAGACAGAATTTATAATGGAGTAAATTCTCCTTTTGAAAAACATTATTAGTTGTAGTAAAAAAAAAAAAAGCCCCATGTAACTATCAGATACCATGTTTTCTTACTTATAAGTGGGAACTAAATAATGTGTGAACATGGACATAGAGTGTGGAATGATAGACATTGAAGACTCAGAAGGGTGGGACAGTGGGAGGGGCTGAGGGATGAAAAATTACTTAGTGGGTATAATACACTACTCAGGTAATGGTTATACTAAAAGTCCAGACCTCACCACTGTGCAATATTTCCATGTTAACAAAATGGCACTTGTACCCCCTAAGCTTATACAGGAAAACCTCACATAAGAAAATTTACCATCTTAACCATTTTTGAGTGAACAGTTGAATAGTGCTAAGTGTATTCACATTGTTATGCAACAGAGCTCAGAGCTCCAGAACGTTTTCATCTTGAAAAACAGGGTACATTCTTCCCCCTACCCACCAGTTTTATTTATTTATTTATTTAAATAGATTTTTTGGGAGAACAGTTGGTGTTTGGTTACATGTATAAATTCTTTAGCGGTGATTTCTGAGATTCTGGGACACCCATCACCTGAGCACTGTATCCAATGTGTAGTAGTTTTATCCCTTACCACCCCTTACCCTTTCCCCAGAGTACCCAAACTCCATTGTATCATTTTTTTTAATGGTGTTTCACTCTTGTCACCAAGGCTGGAGTGCAATGGCACGATCTCGGCTCACTGCAGCCTCTGCCTCCTGGGTTCAAGCAATTCTCCTGTCTCAGCCTCCCAGGTGTCTGCGATTACAGGCGCCCACCACCACGCCCAGCTAATTTTTGTATTTTTTAGTAGAGGTGGGGTTTCACCATGTTGGCTAGGCTGGTCTCGAATTCCTGACCTCAGGTGATCCGTCCAACTCAGCCTCCCAAAGTGCTGAGATTACAGGCATGAGTCACCGTGCCGGGCCCACTGTATCATTCTTATGCCTTTGTGTCCTCATAGCTTAGCTCACTTATGAGTGAGAGCATACAATGTTTGGTTTTCCATTCCTGAGTTACTTCACTGCATGTTGGCCTGTTTCAGGCACAGTTAGAGCTGCCTGAGACACAGAGTACCAAGTCCCTAGGCTGCACACAGCATGGGAACTCTGGGCCCAGCCCACAAAACCACCTTTTCCTACTGGGCCTCGGGGCCTGTGATGGGAGGGGGTGCTGTGAAGTTCTCTGACATTGCCCAAAGATGTTTTCCCCATGGTCTTGGGGATTAACATTAAGCTCCTTGCTACTTCTGCAAATTTATGTAGCCAGCTTGAATTTCTCCTTCAAAAATGGGTTTTTCTTTTCTATTTCATCATCAGGCTGCAGATTTTCCAAAATTTTATGCTCTGTTTCCCTTTTAAAATGGAACGATTTTAACAGTACCCCAGTCACCTCTTGAATGCTTTTCTGCTTAGAAATTTTTTCTGCCAGATACCCTAAATCATCTCTCTCAAGTTCAAAGTTCCACAAATCTCCAGGGCAGGGGCAAAATGCCGCCAGTTTCTTTGCTAAAACATAACAAGAGTCACCTTTGCTTCAGCTCCCAACAAGTTCCTCATCTCCGTCTGAGACTACCTCAGCCTGGACCTTACTATTCATATCTCTATCGGCATTTTTATCGAAGCCATTCAACAAATCTCTAGGAGGTTCCAAATTTCCCACATTTTCCTTCTTCTGAGCCCTCCAAACTGTTTCAACCTCTGCCTGTTACCTATTTCCAAAGTTGCTTCCACATTTTTAGGTATTTTTTTCAGCAATGCACCACTCTACTGGTACCAATTCACTGTATTAGTTTGTATCCACACTGCTGATAAAGACATACCTGAGACTGGGAAGAAAAAGAGGTTTAATTGGACTTACAGTTCCATATGGCTGGGGAGGCCTCAGAATCATGGTGGGAGGCAAAGGTCATTTCTTACATGGCAGCGGCAAGAAAAAAAGAGGAAGACGCAAAAACAGAAACCCCTGATAAAACCATCAGATTTCTTGAGACTTATTCACTATCACGAGAATAGCATGGGAAAGATTGGCCCCCGTGATTAAATTACCTCCCCCTGGGTCCCTCCTACAACATGTGGGAATTCTGGGAGATACAATTCAAGATGAGATTTGAGTGGGGACACAGCCAAATTATATCAAAGTCTTTGCCTAAGCCAATGTCTAGAAGGGTTTTTTTTCCCCAATGTTATCTTCTAGAATCTTTATATCAGGTCTTAGATTTAAGTGTTTGATCCATCTTCAGTTGATTTTTGTATAAGGTGAGAGATGAGGATCCAGTTTCACTCTTTTACATGTGGCTTGCCAATTATCCCAGCACCATTTGTTGAACAGGGTGTCCTTTCAACCAAGTATTTGGCTTATTTCTGTGTTCTCTATTGTGTTCTATTGGTCTATATGTCTGTTTTTATATGAGTACCATGCTGTTTTGGTGACTATGACCTTATAGTATAGTTTGAAGTAGGGGAATGTGATACCTCCAGATTTGTTCTTTTTGTTTAGTCTTGCTTTGGCTATTCAGGCTCTTTTTTGGTTACATACAAATTTTGGGACTTTTTTTCTTCTAGTTCTGTGAAAAATGATGGTGGTATTTTGATGGGAATTGCATTGAATTTATAGATCACTTTTGTCAGTATGGTCATTTTTTATTGTTTGTTTGTTTGTTTGTTTTGAGACGGAGTCTCACTCTGTTGCCCAGGCTAGAGTGCAATGGCGCAATCTCAGCTCACTGCAACCGCTGCCTCCCAGGTTCAAGCGATTCTCCTACCTCAACCTTCTAAGTAGCTGGGATGACAGGCATCTGCCAATGTGCCTAGCTATAGTAGAGACAGAGTTCACCACCTTGGCCAGGCTGGTCTCAAACTCCTGACCTCATGATCCACCTGCCTTGGCCTCCCAAAGTGCTGGGATTATAGGCGTGAATCATTGTACCCGGGCCAGTATGGTCATTTTTGTAATTGATTCTCCCCATCCAGGAACATGGGATGTGTTTCCATTTGTTTGTGTCGTCTATGATTTCTTTCAGCAGTGTTTCGTAGTTTTTCCTGTCGAGGTCTTTCACTTTCTTGGTTAAGTATATTCCTAAGTATTTTATTTTATTTTTTTGCAGCTATTGTAAAAGGGGTTGAGTTCTTGATTTGATTCTCAGCTTGGTTATTTTTGGTGTATAGCAGGGCTACTAATTTGTGTACATTGATTTTGTATCCTGAGACTTTGCTGAATTCATGTACAGTTCCAGGAGCTTTTTGGATGAGTCTTTAGGGTTTACTAGGAATACGATCATGTCATCAGCAAACAGTGACAGTGTGACTTCCTCTTTAGCAATTTGGATGCCTTTTATTTCTTTCTTTTGTCTGATTGCTCTGGCTAGGATGGATAATTTGTTACAGTTGCATTTCTTGTTGATCAGATACTGGTAGATGGCATCACACTGATTTTGTGTTCTGTTTGGTTTAGATACTTATTCTTTTTGCCCGTCTATGATCTACTGACTTAGTCGCCCTTTTCTTCACTCTGTTCTGTACCCACATCCCTTGCCCTTGCCATGGGACTCTGCACCTCTCTGTATGTAGCTCTCTGCCCCTTGTCACTGGGCTTGGCCATCTTACTTACTCTGGCTGATGGAATGAGGGCAAAAGTGACCGTGTGCCAGTTTTGAGCCTCGACCTTAAGAAATGTCACTTTTTCTGCTTGTCTGCTTATGCTTCTGCCATCACCTTGAGAAGAGTTTGCCCTCAGTTGATGTTGCCCATGAAACTGTTGTCCCCTGCCCCCCAGAATTGACACGTAGAGCAGATGAGGACCTTATTGTTCGTATCACTATTAGCATTTTAGATAGGCCCAACCAGTTAGATCTTTACCTTAAAGCCAAGTTGCCCAGCTGAGGCAACTGCCGATCAATCTATAGATTCCTGGGTGGGCTCAGTTGAGAGGGCAGAACCCATAGCCACGTGAGAAGTAAATGCTGAATGTTGGGTGTTGCCGATATTGGTGGTTGTTTGATACAAACTGATGTTCTGCCCTTTCCCATTCTGACCTCTGCCCATGGGTTCCCAAATACACTCACATATCATCATTGGTTTTTCTTCTGCACTGCCATGGCATCTGTCTACTGTTTGAGTTGACTGCAGCAGGTTCCAGAAGTAGTCTCTTCACTGAGGATAAGCAGGAAAAGAATAACAGTCCCTCAGAATTACAGACATGAAAAGTCCCTCAAGAGTGTCTGCACACAGGGTTTCTGGAAAGCAACTGGTACTGCAGTGAATTTTCCTTTTCTTCCTGGGGAGCAGAGTCACATTCTGCAAAACATCCACTAAATATGCTGGGGTAAAGCGTTTGCCATGGTGATGTTTTGTGCAAGATGGTGCTTATTGACTCACAATGGGATGGTTCATGATAGATAGTGATGGATTCAATATGGATGCATTCATCATGATTAGCAGTAATGTTGGCTTAATACAATGTGCTCATGATTAGTTTATTTTTTCTTTCTCAAGGGGTCATTCATAACCTTTTCCATAGCGTTCTTTTGACCCTCTGCACCTCCTTCCCAACTTCCTCCAGGACTGGGGTTTTGAGAAGACTGGCATGTCTCTAAGTATATTTCATCCACAATATAGTTCATGTTTATAGTACCTAGCACACTACCAAATTCACAATGAGCACCTGAAAGTCAGTGACCTAACACAGTGCCTTTCATGGCACCTATTCAAAACAAATGCATAAATAAACTTATTGGTTAAATAAGATAAAAAAGGAAATCAGTTCTGTTGGTTTCAATTTTTTAATCTGTTAGATCAAGGGGAGAGGGTCAGTGATGATTCCTAAGACCCCTTTTTGGCTTGAGCCTTTATTACACTTATGAGACACAGTAGCTGGAGTTCTAGGACACCTGGCTCTCCCTCTAGCTATTGGACTGACCCCTGAACCACCTGGTGAGTGGGAGAGGGAGAAGGAGAAGCTTACAGTGGTTTAGATGCAGGGCATGGCACTTGAATACATCATCTCATTTACTTTTCACAGTGACCTTGTAAGATTGTGATTTAGCAGATGGGAAAACAGACACAGGGAGGTTAAAGAACTACTTAATAAAGGGTGAATTGGGGGCCTGAAACAGATGCTTGCCTGATGCTAAAATCCAAAATCCTTTTCATTTTAACCATAACATCACATGATTCAATATGATTTATACTAGGACCTTGATTTTAATAGTGTCCTATTACAAATTTGGTATGGACAATTCAAAGTTCATTTTTTTTTAACAATATATACCTTATTTTTTTTAAGTGACTAAATGCAATTGAAGGGAGAAATATGCTTGTAAGTGCAAGATTACGTTAATAAAAATTTTACATTTAACACAAAGAGCCAAAGTTACGAAGGTAAAGAACGTGCTGAACAATTCAGGAGAGGCATGCTTCTATGGTGTGCCATTTCATTATTTATGTAGCATTGTTTTTCAATATATCATGCATATAGAATAGCCACAAAATCTTGCTCATGTTGGCCATCTCTTAGGGGAGAATATGGGTCTCAACAGTAACTTACTTGGCTGTTGGCCACAATCTGAGATTGGATTAAGAAATCAGGACTCCAGGTACACAGTTTTGTTTCAGTGCAGGCTCAGCTAACTGGTGGTAGTTGGGAGGTTATGGGGGTGGAGGGAACACCCCTTTCCTTCCCATCCCTCTACAAAGGGATGAAGGCTGAAGTCTGCACACTCTGGTACTCAGGTCCCTGGAACTTTCACTTTATGTTACTAGAAGAACCCATATTTTTCCATTTATGGGCAGATTTTCTCATTATCTTTAACTCTGTACTTTTTGTGGAATTTTGACCACTTTCTACCTATAACGATTGTCATTAAAGAACACCTAGGCAGTGTGGATTTTGTCTGAAACATATTTTTTCTCTCCGTAAACACTTTACATCTCTCTCTTTTCACATGTTCAGGGCAATTCCAACCATGAACAGAATATTGAATTGTTATCAGAAGAACTTCAGACATTTGTGCTGAAGGAGCCTCGTAAACAATCTCATCCAAAAACCTCATTTGTGAATGAGGAAACTTGTTATTCAACTGAAGGAAGTGACTTATTGCCAGAGCTGGGGCCCAAACCCCATTACCTGCTGCCTTGTTCGGAGCTTCTCCTACCCTCTGGGGCTCCTCCCTGACATAAATTTAAGGCATCCAGGAAAGTTAGAACAGGCCCCTGTGGGCCACAGGCAGAAGGTGTCAGGCTGTACTTGAGAAAGGAGTCTCTGGGTAATCAAGAATGTTGAAAATGTGATATGTTTGTTCTAGTTCACTCAATCAACACATATTTATTGCCTGCAAACTGTGTGCTAGACATTAGGTTCAAAGCTTGGCAGGTAGAGCGGGGGAAAACCCAAATGTGGCTGTTGCCTTCTAGGAGGTTACAGACTGGTGGAGAAGGCAGGCCTTAAGCATGAAATAAAGCGCACCAGAAATATTTTCCTGCATGTGAAGGGAGAGGATAAGAAGCTGTAACAGAGGGACCTAATTTGGATTGAGAGTGGGGTAGGAAAGGTGTCCCTGAAAAAGTGACAATTTTAGCAAGATGAGAAAGATAAGAGGAGCTACTCAGGAAAGGAATAGTGGGGAGAGGACCCAGAGAGAGGGAGGAACATGTTCAAAGGCCCTCAGGGGGGTGTGCAGAGCCTCTCTGCTACCACCCTCTTAGTTGTTAGCAGTGTTCACTCTGTTAGCTGTTAGCAGTGGACTTGGGTGGTAGTGGGGAGCCCAGTGGCAATCCTGCCCCCTAGACCATAGCCAGTTGGTCGAGGGAAGGACATGTGACCCAGACTGAGCCAAATTGATTATTCTTGGGAATTTGGACTGTGGAGTTGACTGCGGAGATCCCCAAGCAGAGGCGGGCGGAAGGCAGTGCTCTAGAGCCCAAGGCCTCCTGTTGAGGCACCGAAGCTGTCCTGGTGCTGGCCCATCTTGAAACCTGAAGGCTTACTTCTTCTGTGGATTCTGTGAGGTAGCCCAACATGTTTCCCTATTGGTTTAGATTTGATGCAGCTACTTGTAACAGGCTGGAAACAACAGTGCCTGAAATAAGGCAGAGGTTTGTTATCTTTTCATGTCAAAGACTTTTGGAATTAGCCAGTGCAGGCTGGCGTGGAAGGCCCCATGGTCATTGGGTATCAAGGCTCCATCTTAGGGTCATAGAATATTAAACGTAATAGTGCGTGTAAAAATTTAGCCCAGAGTTTAGCACAGGGCAAGTGCTCAATATTGTTGTGGACTATGGTCATGATTACCAGTTTTACCTTATGACAGCGTGACTCTTGTCACTCAGTGTTGGGGCTCCTGAACACTCAGTGCTGGGTGGTTTTCTCTTCTCTTTCTGTCCTTCCTCTAGTTCTATGCCTTTCTATGCCTATGGAGAAACATATTCTACAAATGTCCATTTTCCCTCATCTCCAAACCACTCCTCTAGTCCACCCTCCTGTTCCCTCTGAATTGCTGCAATTGAGTCGTTTTCTTGTCCTGTGTCTACTCTTAGTGCACCCCGTGTCTCTCCATTCTAACAATCCATTTTATATCTGGCGTCTTGATGGACATTTACTCTTGATCTTTTAGAAATAAACCATTGCTGTTGCGCTCCAGACCCTTAGATGGGGAAGCATCACACTTAGAATTAAATTCAAGTCCTTAACATTGCCTGCAACTTTCCATGTGATCTGGCCCTTACCTACCTCTTGAGCCCTGTCTTTTATTGTCACTATTCTTGGGCCTTAGCTCAAGCCCTTTAATTTGTCAAGTGTGTTCTCTCCTGGGCCCTTGCAGCTGCTGCTCTCCCTGACCCACCACCAACTCCTCTTAACTTGGGTGTCCTCCTCAGGTCTCAGCTCACAGGGGAGTTCTGTCACTTCCTCGGACAGGACTTCCCTGACTGCCCCTCCCCCATCTCTCCTGATCATAGAACCTACTCTTTTTTCCTTCATAGCACTCCTCATGATTTATACTTAGACATTTATTTTGTGTGTTTGGCTTAATGCCTGTCCCCTACTAGACTGCCAGCTCTATGCGGATCCTGATATATCTGTTTTCCTTACAATTGTATCCTCGTTGTCAGCACAGTGCCTGGCACAGAGGAGGTGCTGTGAGAATAAGTGTTCACTGAACAGACGACACCACTGTAGCTGCATGACTGCATGACATTTGAGGATTACTCCTTTGCGCCTCCCCACCCTCCCAGGTTCTGATAAAAAATGAGGAAGACAGGATTCTGGAGCATAAAGAGATCTGAGGGCACCCCCCAGGAGAAGAAGCCATGGTATAGGCAAGGAGAACATTCCTTGGCCTGTTAGCAGGAGAGATCCAGATTAAGCCCAAGCTGAATTCAGAGTCCAGTTGTATATGCAGAACTGCTAGATTGTGAGCCCTCTCTCGAGGCTGCCATCTGCGAGAGCTGACATGCATGGGAAGAGGGAGGCTGTACTAGGAGGAGGAGCTCTGCCTGGTGGCTCAGGTAATAGACAAGGGAGGTGGTGGGAAGCACAGCATATGTGCACTACCTGCGCTTCCAGGACTGGACCTGAGTCCTCAGACAGAGGTGAGCTGGGTCTCAGCGGGGAAACCCTCATCCCATCTCAACCTGAATCTCAGCCTGGCTCTGGAACAGGGAGGACAGCATGAGGACCAGTGGCTTTAGGTCACATGGGCATTGACATCAGAAAGGACATCTGCCAGGAAGCCTAGAGGAGTCTGGAGAGCACTATCCCCTTCTTTTTCCAGCACATTTGCAGTTTTCTATAGAAATCATCCCACAATTTCTCACCTTTTCTCAAGTCTCAGGTCACCCTCCACCCAGAGCCTCCTTCAATTTCCACAGATAACTTCCTTCAGTCCTCCATGGGCAGAGACAAAAAAAA
>NW_016107709.1:1695696-1717561 GCF_001604975.1 Cebus imitator
ACAAAAAAAAAAAAAAAAAAAAAATCACCTAGCTTCTTTCCACCAAACCTGAGTGCATCCCTGTCTCTGTCCCACCCTCTCTGTCCTGCTTCTTCTGTCTAGGGCCAAGTCTTCCACTTCTTTCCTCCTCAACTCAATGAAAATCTATATGTGGATGTAGCCCTGTAACCACTACTCAGATCATGACATAGCACCTTTCTAGACCTCCAATGGGCTGCCTTATGCTCCCTCTCCAAGCTGTTACCTCCCAAAAGATTGCCTCTATTCTAACTTATAGCAGATTAATTTTTGTCTGTTTTGGGGAAATATATAAGAGAAATCTTTAGAGATTGCTGTCTTTTGATCAACATTATATAGTCCTTGTTTCTATGAGTTGCAATGGTTTCTTTTTCTTTTCTTTTTTTTTTTTTTTTTTTTTTTTTTTTTTGAGATGGAGTCTCATTCTGTTACCCAGATTGGAGCGCAATGGCGTGATCTTGGCTCACTGCAACTTCTACCTCCCAGGTTCAAGAAATTCTCTTGCCTCACCCTCCCAAGTAGTTGGGATTTAAAGCATGTGCAACCATGCCTGGCTAATTTTTGTATTTTTACTGGAGACGGGGTTTCACCATGTTGGCCAGGCTGGTCACAAACTCCTGTCTTCAAGTGATCTGCCCATCTCGTTCTCCCCAAATGCTGGGATTACGGGAGTGAGCCACCATGCTTGGCCAATGGCTTCTTTTTTGTTGTTGTGTAGCATTTCACTATATGACTATGCCTCAATTTATCCATTTTACTTTATTTTTTTTTTTTGAGATAGGGTCTTGCCCTGTTGTGCAGGTTGGAGTGCAGTGGCACGATCATAGTCACTGCAGCTTCCAACTTCTGCTCTCAAGCGGTCCTCTTGCTTCAGCCTCCTGAGTAGATAGGACCATAGGCATGGGCCACCATGCCAGGCTAGTTTTTAAAACTTTTAATAGAGATGAGGTTTGACTGTGTTGCCCAGGCTGGTCTTGAACTCTTGAGCTCAAGTGATCCTCCCGCCTCAGCCTCCCAAAGTGTTGGAATTACAGGGGTGAGTCACCATGTCTGGCATCATTTTACTCTTGATGGACATTTCAGATGCTTCTAGTTTGGGGTTTTAATGAAAATAATGGTACTCTAAACATTCTTGTATATGTCTTTACATATAATTGCAATGAAGTCCAATTTATCAGTCATTTTTTTAACGGTTAGTGGTTTTTATATCTTTGAAGTCAACATGTAAAAGTTTTGATTCTTGGCTTTGGAAGTCTATAAACTTGATTTCTATCAGCCTATCTAGGGTTGTTCAGGCCTAGAGAAGTGATTCAAAACTAGACTCACAATAAATAGAAGTATTTTGTTGTCTAAAAATATCTATACAGCCAGGCGCGGTGGCTCACACCTGTAATCCCAGCACTTTGGAAGGCCAAGGAGGGCGGATCACGAGGTCAAGAGTCAAGAGATTGAGACCGTCCTGGCCAACACGGTGAAACCTCGTCTATACTAAAAATACAAAAATTAGCTGGGCATGGTGGCGCATGCCTGTAGTCCCAGCTACTTGGGAGGCCGAGGCAGGAGAGTTGCTTGAACCCAGGAGGCAGAGGCTGCAGCAGTGAGCCGAGATCGCACCACTGCACTCCAGCCTGGTGCCTGGCGACAGAGCAAGACTCTGTCTCAAAAAGAAAAGAAAATATCTGTACAAAGTGTTATTTTATTTTAATATAAGATTGATGTATAAGTCTCAGAGATAATTTATGCATTTGTGACTTACAGTCCAAATCATCTCATTTCAGGTTCCACAAACCTGAGAAAACAATGTAGAAATCAGAAGACTGCTTGGTGGACGTGGATTTAGAGTGAGAAGGAATTGAATGAGCTCAGTAGGTATTTGCCATAAGCCATGAAAGACTGTAAGGAACCATTACCATTGCTCTGTCGAGTTCACTGTTTTCTGTTACAGGAATCACTGAAGACTTGTGTATTTGTAGCTGGGTAATAATACCTATTCATGTCCTTCTACATTTTTTCTATTGGTTCATTTTTTTTCTCACTGAGTTATAAAAACCTCTTCGTATATTTGTTTGTGATTTCCTCCCAATTTATCCTTTGTTACTTTATTTATAGTATTTTCTTTTTGCCCAGGAGATGGTTAAGACTTTTGCCTGGCATAATTTCTAGAATAATTTTTTTAAGTGAAACTAGAAGTCATGACATATTTATAGAATACACTAAAATACAGTGTTATATATTTCTGTCATATCAACTAGGAATAATTCTACCAGAGAAAAATGTTTTATACTTATACATATTTGAGAAAATACATGATTAAAATATTCAGGAAATATTATTTTGTTATCAGGTTATTGTTTTATTCATTTACTAGTGATGCTCATTTGCAGACAAGATTGGCAAGTGTCAAAAAATTTAGAAAATGTATGGAAGAAAAACATCATCTTGAGAAAATTCTATCTATAAACATTATTATTATGTGGATTCGTAAAATATGAATTGTTATGTAGTATTTTAGTGCAAAACATGTTGGTCCATCTCGTGGATAAATGAGTGTTCCCTGTGACCCAGTTTGCTAACCTTTATATAGTATTTCTCAATTTTGTTCCTTTTATAGGCCCTTCATACAAAGTTTGAAGAAAGATGTGGATAAAAATCTTTCAGTTGGCCAGGTGTGGTGGTTCATGCCTGTAATCCAAGAACTTTGGGAGGCCGAGGCAGGTGAATCACTTGAGGCCAGGAGATCGAGACAAGCCTGGCCATCATGGTAAAACCTCGTCTCTATTAAAAATACAAAAATTAGCTGGGCATGGTGGTGCACTCCTGTAATTCCAGCTACTTGGAGGTTGAGGCAGGAGAATTGCTTGAACCTGGGAGGTAGAAGTTGCAATGAGCCAAGATCATGCCACTGAACTCCAGCCTGGGTGACAGAGATAGATGGTTTCTGTTGGGTTTTGGTATCAGGATGATGTTGGTCTCATAAAATGGTTTGGGAAGGATTCCCTCTTTTTGGATTGTTTGGAAGAGTTTCAGAAGGAGTGGTACCAGCTCCTCTTTGTATGTCTGGTAGTATTCAGCTGTGAACCCTTCTGGACCTGGGCTTTTTTTGGTTGGTAGGCTATTAATTGCTGCCTAATAATCTTTATATTTTTAGTAGAGAACGGGTTTCACCATTTTGGCCGGCTTGGTCTCAAACACCTGACCTCTAGTGATCCACCCTCCCTGGCCTCCCAAAGTGCTGGGATTACAGGTGTGAGCCACCATGCCTGGTCCATACAACTTTTAGAAATGTAGAAAAAGTCACATCCTTAATGACTATTAAGGATATAATATGATGTCTGTGAAAGTCAACAGAATTTAATATTCCATTTCAAATTTCTAAGATCTATGTAAACAAAATTGTTTGATCACATTTTCCTGTGAAATGGCAGAACTATCAAACACTGCTTGATAGACCATTGGAGACCACCTGTGCATGTGGACCATTTGTATAAAAACTGCCCCACATGAATGGAATGGAATCTTTCCCCACCATGTGCTAAAATGGAGAAGACATCTTGACTGCCATGGTTGTAAAACTGGTTAATGATGCTCTTCCCAGCCTGCTGGTCTATTGCACAGCAACTTTAAGGCTTTTGAGAGTTCCTGGTTCATCTCTCCTTTAGAATAGCATTGTATGTCTTAAATCAGAAATAGGTCTTATTCATAGTAATTTTATGGGTAGGAAAAATAAGATGAAAGTCAAATGGCTTTCCCAGGGTCACAGGGCAAGTTATTAAGTGATCACCACTTAAATTTAGCTCAGTTCTTACACTTGGGTGTAAGGTGATGTGCTGGGTATAGCAAGCCATTCTTCACTTTTTAATTTCACAGAAAACCCACTTTATATGTTTATACTTGATTTCATTTCTTGATTTGGCTCCAGATTCTATCATGTGACATTAACAGCAGACACCTGAATGAAACTTATCTTTGTTTTAACGTCATATAAAAGTTCAAAAACCATGGCATGGAAACCTCCCATTAGCATGGCTTTTAGGTTGGGAGAAAAAGAAAGAATCACTTAGCCAAGACCAAACAAAAGGGAATAAAACATGAATCATCTGAAAAGATTGCTTGGCTTCTGATGAACTAGAAAACCGTTGACTCACTAACCTATATTCCATTCTGCTTACACTATTAACATGCTTTAGTGACACAGTCTGTTCAGTAATCTGGATCCTTAATATAAAACACTTTGCTTGACATTTTTGCTTCTTTAGCTGCTTGTGGGAGGTACATTGTCTTAAGCAGATTAGAACAAGGGAGTAGAAGCTGAGAGAGAAGTTGAAAGAAAAAAAATTCACAAATGTGGTTCTGATTACATATTCAAGAATAATTGTTACAGTTTTTGGGCAATCCTACTTAGGAAAAGGCACACTTAAGAATAATTATCCAAGTGAAAGGATTCCTTGTTCAAATCCTATTTATTTACCTCCAAGCTAGGTGATTATTTTTATTCTCACTGATTGGATGTTAAATACTCCCTATCTCTCCTGAAAGGCTGGGGTGGGGATGAGACAGATTCCAAATGAAACCATCAGCTCCTTTCAACTTGATATCAGGATGTACGCTGGGCAAAATTGTGAAAGAATAAGCTTGTCTTTCTTGCCTTTGCTTAAAAAAATTGTGATTAAGTATATCAAGAAATTTATCATCTTAACCATTTGAGTATACAGTTCAGTAGTGTTAAGTACATTCAAATGGTTGTACAATCAATCTCCAGACTCTTTCATCTTGTAAATCTGAAACCCATTAAACAACAATTGTCTATTTCTCCATCCTTCCAACTACTGGCAACCACCTTTCTAGTTTTCGTGTCTATAAATTTGAGAACTTTAGATACTTCATATAAGTGGTGTCTTATGGTATTTGTCTTTTTGTGACTGGCTTATTTCGCTTAGTATACTGTCCTCAATGTTCATCCATGTTGTCACATGTTACAATGTTTTTCCTTTTTAAGGCTAAATAATATTGCCTCGTATGTATATATCACATTTTGTTTATCCATTCATCTGTTGATGGACACTTGGGTTGCTTCCACCTCTTGACGTGGGTGTGCAAATCTCTCCCTCTCTCTCTCTCTCTCTCTTTTTTTTTTTTTTTTTTTTTGAGATGGAGTCTCACTCTGTTGCCCAGGCTGGAGTGGAGTGGCATGATCTCGGCTCACTGCAACCTCTGCCTCCCAGGGTCAAGCAATTCTCCTGCCTCAGCCTCCCTAGTAGCTAGGACTATAGGTGTGCACCACTATGCCTGGCTAATTTTTTGGTATTTTTAGTAGAGACAGGGTTTCACCATTTTGGCCAGGCTGGTCTTGAACTTCTGACCTTATGTGATCTGCCTGCCTTGGCTTCCTAGAGTATTGAGATTACAAGCCTGAGCCATGCCTGGCTGCAAATATCTCTTTGAGACCCTACTTTCAATTACTTTGAGTATCTACCTAGATGTGGGATCACTAGATGATATGGTAATTCTGTTTTTGGTGTTTTAAAGAAGTGCCATAGTGTTTTCCTTAGCAATGACACCATTTTACATTTCCACCAACAGCACACACGGGTTCCAGTTTCTCCATATTCTCACCAACACTTGTTATTTTGTTTTCTGTTTTTAATAGTAGACAAGCTTATGTATGTAGGGTGATGTCGTGGTTTTGTTTTGCATTTTTCCATTGATTAGTGATATTGAGCATCTTGTCATATGCTTGTTGGCTACTTGTATATCATCTTTGGAGTAATGTCTATTCAGCCTTTATTTTTTTGCACTCTATCTCAGTGGTCTGCCTCCCTCATTCATATCCCTTCTTAATTATTTATGCCTTATATAGATCCTTAAAGAGGACTTGTGGCAGCTTCCAAGGATATGTATAACAAGACAGAATAGTTGAGAAAGTTGGATAAGAGAAAGCACAATGAGGAGAATAAGATGAAGCCCAGGGGTGGGGTGAGGGGCAGAGCATATTTCAATAACCCTCTTGCATTGCTGTGGCTGCAGGCCCCCTAGCAGCTAGGGCAGAGGGGAAAACACAGTCATTTATTGTGAGGTGAACCCAGAAAGCCTTCTCAGAAGAGCATATCCATTCCTGCCTCTGTGGCCTGAGAGGTTTCCCCCATTGGACCTTACATAGGGAACACTGTGAGATGTTGAGGACATCTGTTTCCTCATCACAGATGACTCAATAGCAATTTTCATAGGCTCTGTGTTAAGCATCCCCCAGCAGCAGGCAGTGGCAGGAGACACAAGGAGGGCTCACTGAAGACAGTCTGCAAAGGGACAAAATAATATGTCCCCTGGTCCCTGCTCTGGGTGGTAAGACTTGAACTGGAGGTCAGGTTGCTCATGGAGCAAGGGACAGACTTCAGGATGTCTGAGGACAACACCTCACATCCAGGGGCGGATAAGTTTCCAGCATCAGCCTTCAAAACTATGTCTTTGAGCAAACACCTTGAGCAGGAGAGTTGGTGTGACTGGCTAAGAGCAGGTACAGACTGAGTGTGCGTCTGGTGTCTTTTTATCAAAAAAGGTAGCTTGACACCTTGACAGATCACATGCTGTCCTGGCCCATGCTCCTGGGTCCCCTTAAAAGCAGAGCCTGAGCCTGGGCTTGGGTCTGAGCAGCTGATTTGGGAATGTGATCGCTGGAGCAGGGGTGAAGGACTGGGGAGTGAAGCAGGGAATGAGGGAGTGCCAATGCATGCTACCTTATCATGTTGGTCACCACTCCGGGCTAAGAAAAATGGAAGGTGCCCCAGAACTATCCTCAGGGAAGCACATTGGGCTCTGTTTTCTGTTTTCCATTGGTCAAGGGCTGTTCAGAGAGTGTCAATTCCTTTGCACTTCAGGGTTGCATGTGTGAATGTCCAGTGAGTGTCTCATGCTGTGGCATTAGCAGAGGAGCCCTTGGGCAGGGAGTGAAAGGCTCCTGGCATAGGGGAGGTGAGCTGCTGTCAGATACACCTACATAAAGCTGGTTGGAGTTTGCACAGAACTTGTGACCCAGAGGTGAGGTCAAAAGGACATGAAACTTGGATTAGGCCTGCCCTAATGATCTCATTTAGCTGAATTAATTTTTTAAAAGCACTGTCTCCAAATAACAGAATACAGTTGCACTCTGCGGGACTGAGTGGGGGTTAGGACTTCAACACATAAATTTTGGTAAGGGGACACAATTCAGCTCATAACAGTTATTATTCTTTTTTTTTTTTTTTTTTTTTTGAGACGGAGTTTCGCTCTTGTTACCCAGGCTGGAGTGCAATGGCGCGATCTCGGCTCACTGCAACCTCTGCCTCCTGGGTTCAGGCAATTCTCCTGCCTCAGCCTCCTGAGTAGCTGGGATTACAGGCACGCGCCGCCATGCCCAGCTGATTTTTTGTAGTTTTAGTAGAGACGGGGTTTCACCGTGTTGAGCAGGATGGTCTCGATCTCTTGACCTCGTGATCTACCCGCCTCGGCCTCCCAAAGTGCTGGGATTACAGGCTTGAGCCACCGCGCCTGGCCTAACAGTTATTATTCTAAGAGAGGAGAGGTTGTTAAAATCTCCAACCTTTATTTTTCTTTTTTTTTTTGCACAAGTTGGAGTGCAGTAGCACAATCTTGGCTCACTGCAACCTCTGCCTCCCAGGTTCAAGTGATTCTCCTGCCTCGGGCTCCCATGTAGCTGGGATTATAGGCGCGCACCACCACACCTGGCTAATTTTTGTATATTTAGTAGAAATGGGGTTTCACCATGTTGGCCAGGCTGGTCTCAAACTCCTGATCTCAAGTGATCCACCCACCGTGGCCTCCCAAAGTGTTGGGATTACAGGCGTGAGCCACTGTATTCAGCCAAAATCTCCAACTTTGATTGTGGATTTGTCTCTCTTTCTTTCCAATTTAGTTGCTTTTTGCTTTACATAATTTGAAGCTGTCATATTAAGTGCACACAAATTTAAGATTAAAAAAATCTTCCTGTGGACATTATTCTTTAATTATTATGTAAGGTACCTCTTTATCTCTCATTTTTCAGTTGAGATATTCACTAGCCCTTTCTAAGTAGTCAATATGAAGTATTTAGTTTCCCTGATTATGCTGCGCACTCATAAACTTAAAAAAATCTTATTAGATAATACTTGTGTGGAATTTCTGCATCATTTGGGATTACATTGGTGTGTATGTATCAGAACACCAAAAAATAACAGTAGCTTAAATAAGTCGGAAGTTTATTTCTCACTTGCAGAAAGAACTCTGAAAGTAGACAGTTCTGTGGATGGTAGTTGCACAGAATCGTAGGGCTCATGTTCCTGTCTCTCTGCCTCTCTGCATGGCTCAGGTTTCTTGGCCCAAGATGGCTGCTTGGAGCTCTGGCCATCATGTCTGCATTCCAGTCAGCAGGAAGGAAGAAGAGAGGTGAGTGTTAAGCTCACTGCTGCTTACACTCTTGGTTAAAGTTTAGGTGCATAGCCACAGCCAACCCCAAAGGATCCCAGGAAATGTTCTCTTTATAGTTAGCAATGTGCCCAGGTAAAAAGCAGGATTATGTGAATAGAGAGGAAGAAACAATGAATGTCAGAATAGGCAAATAACAGTTTCTGTTGCTGCATTATATTTAGAATTTCTTCCAAGACTGCCCCCTTTCTGGTGGTGTTCCTTGGGTCCTAAGGCCTTTGGTCCTGGCTGCTTGCTTTGCTGCAGGAAGCACCTTGTTCCTCCTGGCTGAGCAGGCTCCACTTCATATGGAATGAGGCTGAGCTGTGGCCGTGTCATCCCGCAGGGCTGCACTGGGGGTTTCCTGGCTCCCTGACAATCCTGCTCTGCCGGCCCGGCTGCTCCCAACCCCCACAAAGTTTACAACCCAGAGAGAGTAGGACTCATGGGTTGCCTGTCTCCGTGAGAAGCTCCAAATGAGGAAAGTGATGTTCCTAGGGTTTTAATGAGGCTCTAGTTTAAGAAACCTCGGACTTAAACAAAAGGTAAATTGAAATGCTTTATTCATGTTCCCTGGCAGCCTCTGTCCTTCATGTCTTTCAAGCCCCTGTGAGGCTTTATGTACTTAATTCAATAATAGAGGTCTATTATAATGATCAGAGCTAATACTTACTGTGTGACACCTCATTTGTACAGAGAGATCAAGTCCCACAGCAATGGGTGCAAAGCCTGGACTAGAACTCAGGCATTTGGGCTCCTGAGGCTGCACCCTTAACCCCTGAGAGGAGGGCTGGTTCTCCCTCTTATAGCTTCTCAAAGAGAATTACAAGAGGGGTGACAGAATTTTAAAAGCAAAGTGAAATTTGCTTGAAATCTCATAAGACACAGGTTTCAAGAAATGAAACTTTCTGTCCATGACAAGTTTCTCTGTGGAAGAAGCTGAGTGGCTGAAAGGGGAGGTGAGAGATGGGATGACAATACAAACACCCCCTTTGCTGGACTTCTTCACTCTAAACTCAATGGAGATGAAAGCGTGAAGACTAGGAAGGAGGCTGATTGGATGTGGAAAAAATATAAGAAGTGAAAATGCTCCAGGTTGAGACAGGGAAGAGAGGAGGAGAAGGAAGGGGAGGAAGAGGAGGAGAAGGTAAAGAATGATGATGATAATCCGGGGAGGTTAAGAGACTCATTTTAAACAGACCCTGTGGAGCCAAACACTTGGAAATTAGGCAGAAGAGGAGTCACTATCAAAAGAGACTACAGAGGCAAAGCCAGAGAGGCAGGAGGAAAACCAGGATCAGGTAGGTTCAGGGAAGACAAGAAAAAGTTTCCACTGGTTACAGTGGCTCATGCTTGTAATTTCAGCACTTTGAGAGGCCAAGGCAGGTGGATTAATTCAGCCCAGGAGTTTGAGACAAGCCTGGGCAATATAGTGAGACCCTGTCTCTACAAAACATACAAAAATTAGCTGGCCGTGGTGGCATGCACCTGTACTCCCAGCCACTCAGGAGGCTGAGGTGGGAGGATTGCTTGAGCCTGGGAGGTCGAGGCTGCAGTGAGCCATGATTGGGCCATGACACTCTGGCCTGGGTTACAGAGTGAGACCCTGTCTCAGAAAATTTTTTTTCAATAAGAGATTATATCTAATGCTACTGAAAGCAAGATGTAAACTGAAGTGTGTCTGATGGATTTGGTAATGCACTTTTAATTATACTTTGAGTAAAATGGTAAACATGTGCTTTCCTTTGGAAAAAATATAATAGAAATGTGCCCAGTACAGTATTGTGAGAAAATTGGAGGTGGCTGGGGGAAGGCTTTTGCATTACAAATTGCTGATGATATTGCTAGAAAGGGCTTCTCCTCCTCCCTCTGCTGGCAGGAACGGGACATGCCTGGCTCTATGTTTAGAAGAATGAAGTGTGAGGAGGGAGACGTTCTTAACACTGAAGTTTTCCAAAATGAAATAATGAAATGTAGTCAGCATGTTATTTTTTTTTTGAAGCAACCTAAATTTTTACCAGAACAAATTTGTTTACAGAAAAGACAGTAAAAATAGGAAACAATGGTTTTTCTAAAGCAAATTCTGAAAAATAGAAGAGACTGGAAAGCTTACAGAATAATCTAGGATGGAAAATATGACTCTTGGCTCTGGAAATGAGTTGTAAGTCATGGTTAGTGAAGACCTTAAATATAACCTGAAGAGGACTTGAGTTTAGTGGAATAACTTCAGTTTTTAAAACACATTGATTCATTATGAGTGAGATGTGCTTCATGTTCAAGAGGCTATAGGCTTATCGATCCCAAATTGCAACGTCTTGAAATTGATTATCTGGATGTGTTTGAAAAATTTCCCCAGCTGCTTCACTCAAATTGCACTTCAGTTTGAGAACAGAGACACTGAACATCATAAATAATGTTTGGGAACCTCTCCAAGTGCTAATTCCAGGGCTTTGAAGTAAAAATATAGCATCTCACCAATTTGCCGTTCTTGTTTGATCTATCTTCCCTTTCCATAACACTTTTGTTTTCCATTATGCTTTGTTTTTTTCTGAAGTTTTTTTCATTTAAAAAATTACAATTTTTTTTTGAGACGAAGTCTCTCTGTCGCCAGGCTGGAGTGCAATGGTGCGATCTTGGCTCACTGCAACCTCTGCCTCCCAGGTTCAAGCGATCCTCCTGCCTTAGCCTCCTGAGTAGCTGGGACTACAGGTGCATACCACCATGCCCAGCTAATTTTTGTATTTTTAGTAGAGATGGGATTTTACCATGTTGGTCAGGATGATCTCAATCTCTTGACCTCATGATCTGCATGCCTCGGCCTCACAAAATGCTGGGATTACAGGTGTGAGCCACTGCACCAGGTCAATATTATTTTTAATTGACAAATCATAGCTGTATACATTCATGGGGTACATTGTGGTATTTTAGTATATGTATATAATGTGAAATGATTAAATCAAACTAGTTAACATAACCATCACCTTACTTGATATTTTTTGTGGCAATACATTTGAAATTTCTTCCCCTAGTTATTTTGCAGTATACATTATTGACTGTAGTCACTCTTCTGTGTAGATTTGAAAACTTATTGTTCCTGTCTAGCTGAAACTTTTTACCCTTTGACCAGCAACTCCCCATTCATTCCTTGATCCCCATACTCCCAGGCTCTGGTGCCATCATTCTACTCTCAACTTCTATGAATTCAGCTTTTTAAAGATTCCATATATAAGTGAGATCATGCAGTCTTTGTTTTTCTGTGCCTGGCTTATTTCACTTAGCATACTGTCCTCCAGATTCATCCATGTTGTTTCAAGTGACAGAATTTCTTTCTTTTTACAGACTGAATTTTATTCCATTGTATATACATACATTATCTTTATTCATTTGTCTGTTGGTGAACACAGGTTGATTCCTTATCTTGGCTATTGGGAGTATGAGAGTACAGCTATCTTTTTGATACATTGATTTCAATTCCTTTGGATATGTTCCCAATAACGAGAATACTGAATTTTATAGAATTCTATTTTGAGTTTTTTGAGCAACCTACACACCATTTTTCATAATGGCTATACCAGTTTACATTTCCACCAACAGCACACATAGGTTCCCTTTTCTCAGCATTCTCACCAACACTTGTCATCTTTTCTCTTTTTGATAAAAGCCATTCTAACAAGGGTGACATGATATCTCATTATGGTTTTAATTTTTATTTCTCTGATAAGTAGTGATGTTGAGCATTTTTTTCATGGCCCAGTTGACCATTTGTGTGTCTTCTTTTGAGAAGGGTCTGTTCAGATTCTTTTCCTATTTTTAAATTGGAGTTTTTGTTTTTCTTACTATTGAGAAACTCAACTATTTGAGTTTCTTATGTATTTTAAACTGTTTTATACATCTTTATGAGATGTGTAGTTGCAAAGATGTTTCTTCACCTTGTTGTGATAGTTTAGTTTGATACAATTACATTTGTCTATTTTTGCTTTTGTTGCCTGAGCTTTCAGGGCAGTATTAAAAAAACCACCACACCCAAGCCAATGTTGTAGAGATTTCTCCCTATGCTTTTGTCTAGTAGTTTTACAGTTCCAGGTTTTATGTTTAAGTCTTTAATTTCATTTTGAGTTGTTTTTGGTTCATGATGTCAGATAAGGTTCTAATTTTATTCTTTTGCTTGTGGGTATCTAGTTTTCCCAGCACCATTTGTTGAAGAGGTCATCCTTTTTCCATTGTATGTTCTTGGAACCTTTGTCAAAAATCAATTGACTGTATAGGTGTGGGTTTATTTATGGTCTTTCTATTCTCTTTCATTGGTTAATGTGTCTGTTTTTATGCCAGTACCACACTGTTTTGATTACAATAGCTTTATAACATACTGTGAAATTAGGGAGTGTGACGTCTCCAGCTTTGTTCTTTTGTAGTTCCATATGAATTTAAGGAATATTTTTTGCATTTCTCTGAAAGCTGACACTGGGATTTTGATAGAGACTGCACTGAATCTATAGATAATTTTGGGTAGTATGGACATTTTAAACAATATTAATTCTTTTGCTTCATGAACATGGAATATCTTTCATTTGTTTGTGTTTCCTCCTATTATTTCATCAGTGATTTATAGTTTTCAGTACACAGATCTTTCATCTCCTTGGTTAACTTTACCCCTAAGTTTTTAATTTTTTTCTTGTTACTATTGTAAATGTAATTGTTTCCTTTTTGAATAGTTTTGTTATTAGTATTTAGAAATGACCAATTTTCATATGTTGTTTTTGTATCCTGCAACTTTACTAAATCTGTTTATCAGGTCTAGAAGTTTTCTGGCGGAACCTTTAGGATTTTCTATATATTTGATCATGTCATCAGCAATCAGAAACAATTTTACTTTTTTCTTTTCTGTTTGGATGCTTTTTATTTCTTTCTCTTGCCTAACTGCTCTGGCTAGGACTTTCAGTATTATTTTAAAAAGAAATGATGAAAGTGGGCATCCTTGTGTTGTTCCTGAATTCAGAGGAAAATCTGTCAACTTTTCACTGTTGAGTATTATGTTAACTATATGACCTTTATTGTGTTAAAGTACATTTCCTCTGTACCTAATCTAATTGGTGTTAATTCTTCCTTAAACATTTGAAAAAACTCATCAATGAAGCTATCTGAGCCTGTACTTTTCCTTGTGGGAAGTTTAAAAACTACAAATTCAATCTCTTTATTTGTTATCGGTTTATTCAGATTTGTCTATTTCTTCATCGGTTTCAGTAGTTTACATCGTTTTAGGAATTTATTTTACCTAAGCTATCTAATTCACTGGCATGCAATTTTGTGTGTTTATTGAATAAGTATATCCTCTCTTAATATGAGAACTCTCTGACCTCCGTTCTCCATAGTTTATAGTTGCAGAATTCCCTACCCACATTTATAAGGAGCGAGCTGGGCTTCCTAACTACCCTTGCTTGATCCATCTGACCAACTGGGGGTTGAGAAAGAGCTGTTTTTCCTCCAGTCACATGGGCCAGTAACCCATTAACTCAGAATCTTTCAGTAGCCACATTTTACATCATATTGCCTGAAAAATAGAGAAAACCATTCTGCAGCAAGAGATATCAGTGAAGCTGACTGGAGGAGTACATATGGGAGGTAGAAGTTTAATTAGGACTAAACCTTTGATTCTAGTTCATTATTGAAATTGGGTTACATTCCTACTAATAGTTTCTCTCTTTCACAACCTTTTTTTTTTCTTAAGTTCTTTGAGAGGATGTCTTTCAAATACAATGAATAGAATCTTGACTAATAGAGAACTGCTTCCTGGGGAGCAGGCATTGTAAGTAACAGGATTTAAGGGATGATTTCAACTTGAGGCAGCAAAGCTACATTCTGTGTTCTCAGGGGGATGTTGCCATCAGTGGCGAGCTTCAGTTCCAGGGGCCTGGATGAAAGTAGACACAGAATGACAGATCAAGGATGTAACAAGGAAGAAACATCCTCCCTGTTAGTAGCCAGTGACCTGAGACTGGGCTAGAAAATCACACCTGGGTAAATAATAATAGCTGGATTCTCTGTTATTCCCAAGATTGAGGTTTTTATGGGGAAGTTGGAGAACTACAATTAGGAAGAAAAATCTTAGAGGACCTGGGTTCCCTAATGCCCTCTTTTCTTTTCCTTCTTTTTTTTTCTTTTTTCTTTTTTTTTTTGAGACGGAGTCTTGTTCTGTCATCCAGGCTGGAGTGCAGTGGCATGATCTCTGCTCACTGCAACCTCTGCCTCCTGGATTCAAGTGATTCTCCTTCTTCAGCCTCCAGAGTAGCTGGGATTACAGGCATATGCCACCATGCCGAGCTAATTTTGTATTTTTAGTAGAGATGGGGTTTCTCCATGTTGGTCATGCTGGTCTTGAACTCCTTACCTCATAATCATCTTGCCTCGGCCTCCGAAAGTGCTGGGATTACAGGCGTGAGCCACCATGCCCGGCCTGATGCCCCTTTTTCTAAGTCCTCTGTTGGACTAAGGGATGCAGGTTCCTGGACCAAAATCGAGCCTTAGGTACGGAGACAATTGTCCAATGAAATTTGAGGGGAAAGCCACCTTGTTGTCCTGCCCCATATTCTATTAATAGTTTCCCATGTGTGGCCCCAAGCCAAGGTCCTGAACTAGATACAACAGGGATGGAAAGATTCCTCAGTGTTTCTGCTAAGAAAAAAGCTGCATGGTCATGGCCCTGTCCCTGAAGTACCATTTAGCAGACCTAGGACTTTAAAGGTGGTGAAAAGATTTGTGTCATGGAGACAGAGGATGTTAAATGGAGTTCTCTCTAATGGAACTTATCAGTGACCCATGAAATACACTAGTCATTTCATGTAGTTTATTGTTTCTAATAAAAGAGTAAAATATACATTTTTGGCTAGTACCAATTTGGATTTTTTTTTTGGTAGTCATTTTGTGTTTCCTCCACATTTGTATATAGGGTAGAACTTGGTTACATTGATTACATTTATCATTTTGTTTGCCAGTTGTAAAATCAGAAAGGGTCATACCTGGAGCAGACTGAAATTGCACTAAAGAAATAACGGACATTACCTGAAGATCCTGAATGAAGAGCACTGGTTCCGTGAAATCTCCTTTTGGTGCGGTAGCTGGGTGTGGCTTTGCCATTAGGGAGAAGATGGTTGTATTATGTTAAATAAGGTCTTACTTGGAATTTCATGTGCAGCAGAAGAGAGTGTATACGTGTTGGGCAGAAAAGAAAAGGAATGTATACTTACTGGGATAGTAGCCTTGCTGTTTTTTAGAATAGCCTCTTTTTTTTTCTCACATGCTTACAGTGGTGGAACTCTCAGCAGCCATGTTTAGGAAATAACACAGCCCTTTCGTCACTTTCAAATGGTTTAGAGGTGGACATCTGACCCAAACTTGACCAAAATCCCTGTTTTGGACCCTTTTGCTGGCAACGCTATGAATGGTGAGGTGGGAGGTGGGGGAAAGGAGAGAGAGAGGGGGAAGAGAGAGAGAGAGGAGAGAGAGAGAAAGGAGAGAGGAGAGAGAGAGAGAGAGAGAGAGAGAGAGAGAGAGAGAGAGAAAATCATTCATTTCCTAATTACTGGATGGGTAACAAGTAAAGGTATTCAAGGTCATCATTTTCTGCCATATGGACTGAGGAGGAAAGGGAACTGGTATGCAGCAAGAGAAAAGAATGAAGGTAACACTCAGAGCAGAGTAGAGATGAGAGGCAGAGAGACTAGCTGTGTTCAGGTCTCTGCTTCTAGCTTGCTCCTGGGGTCCCACTATTTCTTGTCCTTAGGTTCTGTGATCCAGTCCTTACAATCAGATCTCTTTCTTTGCTTGTCTTAACTTTAGTAGGATTCTGCTACTTATAACCACAAGAATATTAACTAATGTAGTCTGTTAAAGAGACGAACATCCTATTTGCCACATTTATGGTAATGTTTTTAGTATAATAACAGAACATGGCAATATCATTCTTAGCCTGTAGGCTTCTTAAGTGAAAAAGAAAACTGTAATTTCTCCTATTTCTTCGCCGTCTTCTTCCCATCTTCCTCTTTCTTCTTTTCTGAATCTTCCTCCTTTTTTTTTTTTTTTTTTTTTTTTTTTTTTTTTTTTTTTTTTTTTGGTTGCTCTTGGAGCCTAGAACAATGATGGGCATTAATAGAGTCTCAGTTAATGTTTACTGACCTAAACTGAACATAAATAAATAGAAAAATGAGAAAGAAATTCCTCCACAATCTTACCACTACATGAATAAAACCCTTTTCAGTCATCCCTGGACTCATGATTGTCCACATTCTTTCATCATTTTTATTTTTTTGCAATCCCAGGATAGACCCAGTTTTGTGTCCTACCTTTGTTCAGTAACAGTGTATCATAAACACATTTCCATGATGGTCACAGACTTCAAAACTTCCTCTTATTGTTGCTTCAATAAGAGGAAAAGATACATGTAGAAAGTATTTTTTACTAAATATTTTATAAGGCCAAACAGAAATGGAAAGTGCTTCCATTTTAGTCAAGAAGCCAAATCTCTGGCTCCTCTCTTGCTTCATTGCCTTTCCCTGTGAAACCACGTCCTGCGCAAATCCAATGCTGCTCTTACTCCGCGCCTGTTCTGTGCTGCTGAACCAGGCTGGAAGAAAAACAGCCACGCATGCCTTTCTCGCTTTCACTTCCTGACCACTCACCCCAAGAAGGCCCACAGTGTTGCACGGCAATCGTTCTGTATTTCTCTAATCTATTCACTCTTCCTTCTCCTGGGTGATTCTTTTCATTCTTTAACCTCCAAACTCTGAGGCTGCCTCCCCCAGCCTCTCTCTCGGGGGATGACTACATTTTCTTTCATTGAGAAATGAGAGGCAATGAAGAGACTTAAGGCCCCAGTGCTACCTCTCTTCATCTACTTCCATTTGTTCTGATATACTCTGCTTTCCCTCTTGTTACTAAGAATGAATTGAACATGCTGCTCTTTCAGGCTGTCCTTTCTCAGCACTGATTCTAGCTTAAGGATTTAAGGATTTAAGCTAGAATCAGTGCCAGCTTAAGGATCTTTCTCCAGCAATTCCCTACCATTTCCACTATCCTTATCTCTTGAAACACAATTCTTTTCCTCTTTACTGGACTCTTCTAATTAGATTACAAATATGCTGTTACCTCTTGCTTACACACACAGAGACACACAGACACACAGACACACACACGCACACACACACACACAGACACACACCCCCAAAAAACTTCTCTTGATCCACTTTACCCTCTATCTATTGCTGCATTTTGTCTTCCTTGGCAAGTAAAATTCCATGAGTCCAGTGGTTCTCAAAGTGTGGTATAAGGACCAGAAGCATTAGCATCACCTGGGAGCTTGTAAGAAATACATACTGTTGGGCCTTACTCCAAATCTACTGAACCAAAATTCTGGGTGTAGGCCCAGCAATCTGTGCTTTAACAAGTCTGCAGGTGATTGTGATGGATACCGAATGTTGGGAACCACTGTTTAGAAATAGTTGTTGACTCCAATTTCTCTTCTCTCATTATCTTCGAAACCCATTCCAGCCAAGCTTTAAATTCCCGTATTCTACAGAAATTGATCTGTCAAGGTCAGGAAGGAACTCCATTGGTGGGACCGGGTTCCTCATTGTCAGAGAGTAAAGTTACAGATAAACAAGACAGGAAGGCTAGAATGAACTCTGTGGTACTGGGTTAAGGTCAGAGATGTCAATATTACCTTATGTTTCACTGAATAGATATAGATATAGATAGATATGTGTACATGGGTGAGTTTACATATACATATTTCCTAGCCCTGTCTTCTGGGGGGCGGGGATGCCCAGGAGTGATGATATCTCAGAAGCAATAAGCACACCTAGTGCCCAGATCTTGGTTTCTAATATCACTCTTTAACAATTAAGGCCTCTTGGACTTCTTTTGCAGGAACGAACCCATTCCTGAGAAAGCAAGTGCTCACCTCCATGGGAGACCATTAATCTATTCATGAAGGAATCTCCCCCACCCGCCCAGTGACCCAAAGACCTCCCACTAGTCCATATGACTCACACTGCCACATTGTGAATCAAATTTCAGCATGAGTTTATGCAGGGGAAGACTAAATCCAAAACATAGCAGAGTCATTTTTGACTTTCTCTTACCTTACCTGCGGTCTTTTCAGTCCTGCTTTCAAAATATACTCTTAATCCAGTCACTCCTCACCACCTCCTTTGCTACCCAGGTCCCAACCACCATCATTTCTTGCCTAGATTATAGAAGCTGATTCTTAATTGGTCTCCCCGTTTCTGCCATTGCCTCTCTTCGTGTGTTCTCAACACAGCAGCAAGTGATCCTGTTAGTTTGTAAGTCAGATCACGCCAAAATCTGCCCAGAATTCTTTGTTGAGTTCCCAATTCTCTCAGGGTAAAAGTCAAATCCTTTCCTTTGCCTACTGAGCCCTGTGTGATCTATTTCCCTCACAATGCTGTCTGACTTTGAATCCTGCAACTCCATCTCCAGTCCAGCTACTAAGACCTCATGGCTGCTCTTCAGCAGTCTAAGCATATAACTGCCTGAGGATCTTTGCACTCACTGCATTGTTTGCTGAGAACACTGTGTGATAATTTGTTATGCAACAATAGAAAACCAATGCAGATTAAACCATATGAAATTGCCAGTAGTTCAAAAGTAATATTTGGCCGGGCGCGGTGGCTCACGCCTGTAATCCCAGCACTTTGGGAGGCTGAGGCGGGTGGATCACAAGGTCAAGAGATCAAGACCATCCTGGTCAACATGGTAAAACCCCGTCTCTACTAAAAGTACAAAAAATTAGCTGGGCATGGTGGCGCGTGCCTGTAATCCCAGCTTCTCAGGAGGCTGAGGCAGGAGAATTGCCTGAACCCAGGAGGCGGAGGTTGTGGTGAGCCGAGATCGTGCTATTGCACTCCAGTCTGGGTAACAAGAGCGAAACTCTGTCTCAAAAAAAAAAAAAAAAGTAATATTTGACCTCCAAAATGGCAATTCCTTGTGATTCTATCTAATAAATTGCAACAATCATCTTTACTCCCAAAATCCTCATTTTCTTTCCCTGTTTATTTCCTCTCAAATAATTGGATCACCATCTAGTTTACTATTTTATTTATGTATTTTGGTTATAAGCTGTTTCTTCCCACAGTAAGGTAAGCAGATACCTTTATTTGCTTTGTTCATGCTGTTGTCCCACTACCTAGAGGAGTGCTGACAAACGGTAGATACTTACTAAATGTTTGTCAAATTTCGCATGAGTGAAGGAAGGTAGGTGGAGGATATGGGAATTGGAGCAGCATGAACCACTTTGTTGGACAAAAACTCAACCTAAAAATCTGGTGGGAACTTGAAAAAGCCAGGAGCTCTGTACTTATCCTTAAACTTTTTAGTTTCCAAAGTCCGACATGCTGGAGAATTTCAGTTTCTGTGCCGAAATGCCTTCGATTCAACACAAAACAACTAAAACAGAAACATGGAAAGTTCCTGACATGGGAATTCTGGGAGATACAATTCAAGTTGAGGTTTGGGTGGGGACACAGCCAAATCATATCAAGAGTATGTAGAAATATGCCAAATTATGTATTAAATTAAGTGGGAAAAATCAAAATAATACCTATATTAAAATTGTAGCCATTTTAAAAACACGTATCAAGTACTACTTGGCTTTAAAAAGAGAGAAATCTTGTCATTCACAACGTCATGGATGAATCTGGAAGATATTATGCCTGGCCTCAGATGGCCAGGTCAAAAAGTCTGGTAGCTACATTTAGAGAACTGGAAATGGAAACAGCAGCAATCAAATGGCTACTTTCCTTCCTCAATTTGAGGCCAACGGCAGGATGGAGGAAGGAAACTGCAGCTTCTGAGAACAGGCTCAGCACTGGGCGGCAATTCCCCCTTTCTGTGGGCAGCATGCTCTCACCCTCAGCTCCTGGGCCAGGTAGACACCTGCGGATGGGCTGGGACACTTTAGATTGGGTTGGGGGAGAGTCTACTTATCAAAAATTAGATCCATCTGTAAGAGGAGAGGTCTCTTCCAAAGTTACTGAAGCTTCCCAGTCCATGTAAGGTAAATGTGCTTCATTAAGCAGATGATATGTTTTTAAAAAATGGCATTAAATATCTATGTGTTTTCTTCAGCAGAGAATGGTACCTGAGCACAGATATCTTCTTAATCTACCTTCAGAGAGTCTCTGAAACATTCAGGCTAGACTTTAATATCGTTTGTGCCCTTATTCTCTTCTCCTTTTTTTTTTTTTTTTATAGCCTACTATCTTTGTAAAGAAAAGTTTATCTAGACTACTCCAGGAAATTGAAAGGCTAATCCTATTCCTTATTCATATTGGGTATTGACATCATTTTCCAATATTGTATCCAATTATTACCTGTATCTACATATATGTATTTTTTTTCTAATAAGTTTCAGTTGTTCACATTTATGGGGTACAATGTGATATTTTGATATATGGATCAATGTGGCATAATCTACTTAAGCTGATTAACTTATCCATCAACTGGCTTACCAATCATTTTTTATGCTGAGACATCTGAAATTTACTTTTATTTTGAAATATATAGTACATTATTTTGACTATAGTAATCCTAATTGCAATAAACCTAGTCCTCCTGTCTATCTGAAGCTTTATACGTTTTGATCAACAATTCTCCATTTCCTCCTTCTCCACCCCACAGCATCTATTGACCATTGTTCTACTCTGTAATACTTCGAGTTCGCCTTCTTTTAGATTCAACATATGAGTAAGATCAGGCAGTCTTTGTCTTTTTGTGCCTGGCATATTTCACTCAGCATAATATCTTCCAGATTCATCCATATTGTTGCAAATGACAAGATTTCTCTCTTTTTAAAGGCCAAGTAGTACTTGAAATGTGTTTTTAAAAAGCTGCAACTTAATATAGATGTTATTTTGATTTCTTCAATTAATTTAATATATAATTTGTTATATTTCTACATACTCCTTGGTATGGTTTGGCTGTGTCTCCATCCAAATCTCAACTTGAATTGTATCTCCCAGAATTCCCATGTGTTTTGGGAGGGACCCAGAGGGAGGTAATTGAATCATGGAGGCTGGTGTTTCTTGTGCTATTCTCATGATAGTGAATATGTCTCATGAGATCTGATGGGTTTATCAGGGGTTTCTGCTTTTGCTTCAACCCTATTTTCTCTTGCTGCCTCCATGTAAGAAGTACCTTTTGCCTCCCACTATGATTCTGAGGCCTCCCCAGCCATGTGGAACTGTAAGTCCAGTTAAAACTCTTCTTCCCAGTCTCAGGTATGTCTTTTTTTTTTTTTTTTTTTTTTTTTTTTTTTTTTTTTTTTTTTTTTTTTTTTTTTTTTTTTTTTTTGAGTCGGTGTTTTGCTCTTGTTACCCAGGCTGGAGTGCAATGGCGCGATCTC
>NW_016107709.1:1717762-1754745 GCF_001604975.1 Cebus imitator
GCCCTCAGGTATGTCTTTAATCAGCAGTGTGGATATGAACTAATACAGTGAATTGATACCAGTAGAGTGGGCTGTTACTGAAACCTGAAAATGTGGAAATGACTTTGGAACTGTGTAACAGGCAGAGGTTGAAACAGTTTGGAGGGCTCAGAAGAAGGAAAATGTGGGAAAGTTTGGAATCTCCTAGAGATTTGTTGAATAGCTTTGACAAAAATGCTGATAGTGATATGAACAATAAGGTCAAGGCCGAGGTGATCTCAGATGGAGATGAGGAACTTGTTGGGAACTGGAGCAAAGGTGACTCTTGTTATGTTTTAGCAAAAAGCCTTCCCTAGATATTTGAGGGACTTCAAACTTGAGAGAGATGATTTAGGGTATCTGGTCGAAGACATTTCTAAGCAACAAAGCATTCTAAAGGTGACTTGGATGCTGTTATAAGCATTCCATTTGAAAAGGGAAACAGAGCATAAAAGTTTGAAAAATTTGCATCCTGATGATGCAGTAGAATAGAAAAACCCATTTTTTGAGGAGAAATTCAAACCAGCTGCAGAAATTTGCATAAGTAACAAGGAGCCTAATGTTAACCCCCAAGACCATGGGGAAAATATCTTTGGACAATGTCAGAGAACTTCACAGCACCCTCTCTCATCACAGGCCCAGAGGCCCAGGAGGAAAAAGTGGTTTTGTGGGCTGGGCCCAGAGTTCCCATGCTGTGTACAGCCTAGGGACTTGGTGCCCTGTGTCCCAGCCATTCCAGCCTTGGCTGAAAGGGGCCAACATATAGCTCTGGCTGTGGCTTGAGAGGGTGGAAGCTCCGAGCCTTGGCATCTTCCACATAGTGTTGAGCCTGTGGGTACACAAATGTCAAGAATTGAGGTTTGGAACTCCTGCCTTGATTTCAGAAGATATATAGAAATGTCTGGATACTCAGGCAAAGTTTGCTTCAGGGGCAGGGCCCTCATGGAGAACCTCTACTTGGGCAGTGTAGAAGGGAAATGTGGGATTGGAGCTCCCACACAGAGTCCCTACTGGGGCACTGCCTAGTGGAGCTGTGAGAAGAGGGCCACTGTCTTCCAGACCCCAGAATGGTAGACACACTGACAGCTTACACTGTGTGCTTGGAAAAGCCACAGACATTCGATGCCAGCCCATGAAAGCAGCCCAGTGGAAGGCTTTACCCTGCAAAGCCACAGAGGTGGAGCTGTGTAAGACTATGGAACCCACTTCTTGCATCAGTGTGACCAGTATGTGAGACCTGGAGTCAAAGGAGATCATCGTGGAGCTTTAAAATTTGACTGCCCCACTGGATTTCAGACTTGCATGGGCCCTGTAGCCCCTTTGTTTTGGCCAATTTCTCTCATTTGGAATGGCTGTATTTACCCAATAGCATACCCCAATTGTACCTAGGAAGTAACTAGCTTGCTTTTGATTTTACAGGCTCATAGGTGGAAGGGCTTTGTCTTGTCTCAGATGTGACTTTGGACTATGGACTTTTGGGTTAATGCTGAAATGAGTTAAGACTTTGGAGGACTGTTGGGAAGACATAACTGGTTTTGAAATGTGAGGACACGGGATTTGGACAGGCTGGGGCAGAATGATATGGTTTGGCTGTGTCCCCACCAAAATCTCACCTTGAATTGTATCTCCCAGAATTCCCAAGTGTTGTGGTAGGGACCCAGGGAGAGGTAATTGAATCATGGGGGTTGGTCTTTCCTGTGCTGTTCTCGTGACAGAGAGTAGGTCTCACAAGATCTGTTTTTTTTTGTTGTTGTTGTTAGAGTCTTGCTCTGCCACCAGGCTGGAGTACAGTGGCATGATCTCAGCTCACTGCAAAGTCTGCCTCCCGGGTTCAAGTGATTCTCCTGCCTCAGCTTCCTGAGTAGCTGGGACTACAGGCACACGCCACCATGCTCAGCTAATTTTTGCATTTTTTAGTAGAGATGGGGTTTTACCATGTTGGCCAGGATGGTCTCAATCTCTTGACCTCGTGATCTGCCCACCTTGGCCTCCCAATGTGCTGGGATTACAGGCCTGAGCCACTGCGCCTGGCCGATCTGTTGGTTTTATCAGGGTTTTCTGCTTTTGTTTCTTCCTAATTTTCTTTTGCTGCCACCATGTGAGAAGTGCATTTCGCCTCCTGCTATGATTCTGAGGCCTCCCCAGCCATGTGGAACTGTAAGTCCAATTAAACTTCTTTTTCTTCTCAGTCTCGGGTATATCTTTATCTGCAGCATGAGAAGAGATTAATGCACTCCAAATAACAATGTCAGTAACTGTGGAAGATTCCCCAACATTAACATATGGCCATTTCATTTTTTTTTGGCCTTTTTATTGTAAATAATACTTTAGCACCCAACTTAATAGACTCTCCTCCTCTCCCATATGGGAGTATGCAGAACCAGCTCTAAGTGTTAACAGAATAACTGGAGACTTATTTGATGCGAAAGGAGACCATTTCCTAACTCCTTTCCCAAAATTTCTCCATTGGCCTGCTGTATTGCCTAAAATTCCCATAATTGAAAATTTCAGGTTAAGACTTAAACTTCAACTGAGTCCATGTTATTTTTATTTGGAAAGACAACAAATAAGTGATTATCACCCATTAATTCTCTAGTACTAATTAGTGTATTTGATTGACTTCTCAGTCACCAGGCAGACATTGAAGAAATGGGACTGGAATAGTCAGGTTTTGACAGGGCACTATGGGCAATATCTTTGCAGGTGCAAATGTGTCTCAGGCCAGGGAACCCTGGGTGACCGGGGCCACTGAGGATCCCAAGATTCATGGCTAACAATGAGACTCTAAGAAGAAGAAGAGGAGTCTTGTTTTGAGGGTGGATGTCCCACCCTTGAAACTGGCTTCCTTACATTTCAGCTCTGGTTAAACAACTTCTTCTAGCTCCCGTCATTCTGCACAATCTTATTCTGAAACTATAGTATGTGCTTTTAGCAAACCAAAGTGGCATCCACATCAATGGAAACTCTCTGACCTAGGCCGGGAGTGGTGGCTCACGCCTGTAATCCTAGCACTTAGGGAGCCTGAGAAAGGCAGATCACCTGAGGTCGGGAGTTTGAGACCAGCCTCACCAACATGGAGAAACCCCATCTCTACCAAAAATACAAAAATTAGCCAGGCGTGGTGGCACATGCCTGTGATCCCAACTACTCAGGAGATTGAGGCAGGAGAATCACTTGAACCTGGGAGACGGAGGTTGTAGTGAGCCGCGATTGTGCCACTGTATTCCAGCCAGGGCAACAAAAGTGAAACTCCGTCTCAAACAAAGAAACAAACAAACAAAAACCAAGAAATTCTCCGACTTTTAAGTCTTATCTGCTTTAAGTGACCTGGTTTAGCAGGGCCCAGAGAACACTTTAAGGATAGGAGTGGTTCCCTATGTGATTGGCTTAGTGGACTCTGCCCCTTACTTCTAAATCAAAAATAGCATCAGCAGTTTCTGGAATACTGCAGTGAATAATGAAGTAAGGGAGGCAACTGGAATAATTGTGTACCTGGTAAGATCTCATTATTACTATTATTCCCAGGAAATGGGCTCTCTGAATTAATGAGTCCCCACAGTGTTTTCATGGGAAAAGTTAAATTAAATATCACTGGTGTTGATAGCCTGACTGCCAGTTAGGTGCCACCAGGCAGCCAAAAAGCATTAAATCGAATGTGTTTCTGACAACTGCCGACTCTGCCTTTCGAGGTGATTATTTTTGAACTTTCTTGCTCAGTGGCCCCAACTTGGTCAGCCTATTCCACCTTATGGCCTCCTGGGGTTAAAAAGTAAATGGTGGGCTCTGCATGTTTCCTGGGGTGCACCTCGTACAGGTCCCTCCCCCATTTCATTCACAAAATAAGCAGAGATTCTTTAAGAAACGCTTATATTTTGTGCCAGCCATCAGAGATAACTTATGACTGAAGGGCTAGCTCTTGAGCATAGACAATGGACCTGTGGGCATACATGTCTCTCTACAAACCAATATCTGGCAGTTCAACATGAACCACATCTCAAGAAGATTTGGGTCATTGAGGCAGACTAGAGATACTCTTTCCCTGAAATGTCAGACTAATGGACTCAGATTTTTGCTTTGCTTTATTTAGGAAAACATGCACATATTGTTCTCAGTTGGGCTTTCCATATTCAGGTGTCAGGTTGAGACAGTGTGGTTGTAATCAGAATTTAATATTCACGTAAATATGCAAACAACAAGGAGAGAGTGAGGCTGCTGTCCTTGACATTGGTGACTTCCTTAGGAAAGTTCAGAGCCTGGCATATATTAGGGACTTAGAAGATTCTTCTCCATCTTTTTCCCTTTCTTTCTACTTAGGTGGAGTTCAACTGGGGTGGAACGCTTAGGCAATAAGTGGAGATAGTTGGAGGTTTGCACAGCAGTGGGGATTCTTCTTTTTTTTTTTAAATGTGATGAATTGCCGATATTCTCAGAAAGTCAGTCAATAAACTTTCTCAGTGGTCTCCACTTTGATATGGCCACTATACTTACCAGATGCTTGAGGATTGGCCTAGACAGAGGCCAGCCTCTGGGACTCCTGGAGTGACAAGATGGGATTGAAATCTGAACATTCCTTTCTTACAGCGACAAACTTTAAATATTGTGGCAACAAACTTTATGCTGATAAAGATGAAGGAAGGGTCCATGGAGATGAGGTGGGTACATTGAGTTGGCACTGCAAGGTAAGAAAACTTCCGGAGACAATGTTTAAGGAAACATGTCTGAATTTATACAAGGAAATGATTTGACATTGTCACCATCTAAAGATATAGTAATGCACCTGTATAGTAATGCAGGTGAGAGTGCTCTGAAAATCCCCGGGCATCTTGTGGTAGGATAATGTTTTCAGGTATTGACTAGTCTTCCCCAGCCCCGTCGTTATTTTTTTCCTCTTTAGTAGAAAGCAGCAGAAAGACGTCTTCATCCTGGCTTTAGATTTCAAAAAGCATGCCCTACGTGAGTTGGAGAGGATTCAAGGAGTAGTTAAAATGTTTGAGAGGGCGAGGAGGGATTCCTGTCCTTAGATTAGCTGGAGGAGGGAGTGGGAGGTGTTAAGAGAACAGATGGTAACGGAACCAAGGGAAGGATCTTGCCCGCGAAGGCCAACTGGAGAGCACCGTGGGCTTGGTCTGAGCACCCACAAGCCAGCCGGGAGCCCAGACAGCAGCTAGGCTAGGCTAGGCTAACCCAGCTTTTTGTTGGGGTCTAGTCAAGCTCCACTTCCATTGCCACCAACTCTTTACTCAGAGGTTGCCCAGCAGGACTGTCACACTGAGAGAACAGTCCGCCACTCTGCACTCACCAAGGACACTTGCATGCATGAAGGAAGTGGTGTGGAGTCCTAGACACGCAGCAGGTGAGGGTGGAGCAAAGGGAAATTCACCAGACCTATCCTGGGAAGCGTAGGGGTAGAGGGCTGAAAGAAAACAACTTGGGAAGCCCCTGAACTGGGAAGGTGGTTAATTCTCCTTCTGCATTAAAAGACTCTATCCTAGGTGCCAGAGGACCTGGCTTTTAATTGCGGCTCTAAGTCACTGTAATTTTGGGCATGATACTGCATATCTTTGGGTCTCAGTTTCCGCATTGCATTTATTCATTCAGCCTCTCGTTATTATTATTATTTTTTTTCATTTAACAACTGTTTACTACTTTTCAGCTCTTCTCTTATTCAGTAACGTTTACCAACCACCATTTACTGGTGAAACTCTGTGCTGGGGGCATTGGCCATACAATCAGACATGGTTTCTGTCCTCAAGGAACTTAGAATCCAGAGCTCCAAAATGAAGGGATGTAAGCCTTTGGCTTTTAAGTTTTTGCCAATTCTGACATTTCATAATTCTATTAGTACTGCAAGTTTAACACTAATATCTTGTCATAAAAAAGGGTAAAACCCTTCTTTCACAGAGCCTGTGGCTCGATGATAGCAAGTTCTTGCCCTGAGAGATTAGCCTCAATATCTGGAAATGGCTAAAGGCGATTTGGAGCCACATGTGGTGGACAGGACAGCTAAGGTGTAGAGCAGAAGCAAGTCCCAGGTGGCCTGGCTGTGGAGACATATGTTCCTGCATGTATTTCTGTTTGAAGTCACCTTGGGCATAGTTTTTGAATGGCCTTTGGTAGTCTGCTCAGGAGTTCCATTTTTGTTAAGCTTTCAAATCATCTTCCAGTGGTAAGCTTGCTGACTGCATGTTCAAGGGAGAGTCCTCGCAGCTGCTACAGCCACCTTGGTGAGTTGGGCTTTGCAGTCAGCTTCTCACATCTCCATCTTTGCACACTTAGTGCAATTTTACTTTCCCTCTCCCCTACCTTACTTCAAAGATTGGCAACAAATTTCAAGTAGTCAAGGATACCACACCTAATAAACTACTTGTTAAGAACAATCTAATCCCAATTTGTGGGTGATCTTCTATCTTCTGTGTGAAGGAACTTATCTAAGTTGTCATTCTTCCATTTTTACTACCGAAATACCCAGCTAGCTTGTTCTGTGATTCCTGTCTCACACTCTCCCAAGACCAAGAGCAATTTGATTCCATTCACTCATTACTCTATTCTCCAAATACACAGTAGAATAAACTGTATACCCTGTACCAGGCAACGTGCTGGGCTGGATGATGCATAAGCCATGATCCCTGCCTCAGGGAGCTTCTGGCACTGGAGGAGGCATGGACACATACACAGCGAAGTGTGATGCAGCATAGTGAGTGCAGATAGAGAATTATCTAAGAGATGCATGGTGGCACAGAGGCACAGAGGGCAGGCTGGGCTCTTGCAGCAGACTGTGTTCTTGTTTGCAAATATACATGCTCTCCTCTATTTCCCTACCCCATTCATGTCAGGCTTTTCCATGAGACTTGCTTTGGCTCTTTAAGTGCTGTGAATCATTTTGAGTCAGCAGCTTTAAAAGCCAGCATATGGATTGCCATATTCTTTCCTTTTGCCCTTTGCCACGATGACTAGCAAGTATTCCAGGTTGTTCTGTTGGCCTGCTTCCTGAATGGAAGCTGACATGTGATCGTCGTGTAAGAATACTCGAGAAATAAATGGTTGTTTAGGATTTGGAGATTTCAGGGCTATTTAGGATTTATGGAAATTTCAGGGCTATTTGTTACTGCAGCGTACCTAGTAATTTCTGACCAATACACTTTCATTTGTCTTTATACCTCAGTGTCTGGTGCATAGCAGCCACCCTGTAAATGTTCGTTGAATGAAGAGCTGAAGGGATTACATTAGCTTGAATGAGAGAGAGAGAATGAGGAAGGGAGGCTCAGTGGTATCTGGAAAGCCTTACGTAAAAAAAATTCAGTAAGAGCTTGGCCATCACACGTGTTAGAATCTTTTAAAGCTGAACTTGACAGGAAGCTTTAAAGTGCTTCCGTCACAGTGCTTCCATCTTTCCTTATGTCTTCTGTTTGCTTCTTATGTCACCAGAACCTTACTCCACTGATTAGCCAGAAAAGAAGTGACATTAAAAAGATATTGGATAGTTCACAAAATCACTGGGCAGGGGAGTCATTGCTAGAAGAGCACACTTTCAGTTAAATTTCCAAGAATAATACCATGAAACTTTTAAGAGAAGGCAGTGTTATCTAACTTCATTCTTAAGGATAAAAATAAATGGGTGTAAGAGACATTCAACATATAGTGGCTCAAAGAATATAGAAACTTATTTTTTTTTCATCTCAGTTCTAAGGTGAGCAGTCTAGGTCTGTGGTCATCCAGGGAACGAGAATCTTCAAAGTCATTGTTCTATCATCCCTAAGGGCATTGTCATCCTATAGGTTATCAAAGCTGGTTGACTTCCATATCTTGGTCCTAGCCAATGGGAAGAGAGAAGAGGCACATTAATGGTCTAGCTGAAATCTGAAAGTGACATGAAACATTTCTACTTATATTTCATTGGTAAGAAGTTAGTCACATGTCAACACCTAACTGTGAGGGACATGTAGTCTGGTGAGGCAGCCATGTATCCAACAACAGCTCTATTAGAATGTGTGTAAGTCAGTTGTCATTGCACTAATGCTGAGTAATAAATGACTTACAATCCTGCAGGCTTTTAAACAACACACATTTATTCTCACTCTCACAAATTTGCACATTGGCTATTGTTCAGCTGACCTAATCTAGGCTGAACTGGAAGGCTCTGATTAAGGCTACAGGTTGGTTGGGTATGGTGCCAGCCTGTTGGTTTGATTCCATGTACATTTGTTCTGGGGCCCAGATTGAAAGGGCTGTGTCTCTTTGGGACATGTTCTTCTCATAATAGAAGTGCACAAGGATAAGCAGAGATGCCTTGATGCCTCTGGAGACTCAGCCCAGAAATGGCACATGTCACTTTCACTTAAATTCCAGTGGCCAAAGCAAATCACATGACCAACATCAATAGGCAGGGAAAATATGCTGCCTGTTCTACTGGGAGATGCTACAAACTCACACAGCAAAGATATGTGTGTAATTCTAATACAGGGAGAGTATGAATAATCTGGAACCACTATTCAATTCACATCTTATGAATGAAGGGGATAATGTATTTTGGTAGACAGCTAGAAATCTCTGCCACATCTGACCTTTTCATTTCTTGTCATTCATAGAATGTGTACAGCATACTGGGATGACTTGGAAGGAATTTGTGGCCATCAGCATGGGACTTGCTGATAAAACTCTGTATATACTTATAATGAGATTATAAGATAGATAAAATATAAGATATTAGAAAATATATTAAATATTGAACAAATATTAAACTTCTAAATAAAATATTTTTAATTTTTAATGAGAAACGAGTTCACTACTATGATCTGAATTATTTTATTGAGGCATAATTTATACATAGAAATACAGTCATTTAAAGTGTATAATTTTATGACTTTTGACAAATTTATGTCTAACATCTTTTAGATAACAAGATTTATACTTGAAATGGATACTTTCAAAACCTGTGGAAGTTTGTCATTTATAGTGATAGATTTTAAATGATAGGTTGAAATATGGAACTGCCAAAATGAGGCCATCCTTCACTTAGAAAATGGCAATTACATATGGCTCAATTTAACACAATTACATTTTGTCTAATCAAGTACAGGCATACCTTGGAGATACTGTGGATTTGGTTCCAGACCACTGCAATAAAGCAAATATTGCAATAAGGCAAGCTGCACAATTTTTTTGATTTCCCAGTGCATATGGTAGTTATGTTTACAGAACACTATAGTCTGTTAAGTGTACAATAGCACTATGTCTAAAAAAATGTACATACCGTAACTGAAAATACTTCATTGCTAAAAAATGCTAATGATTATCTGAGCCTTCAGTGAGTCATAATTTCTTTGCTGGTGGTTGCTACAGCTTGGGGTGACTGTGGCAATTTCTTAAAATAAGACAACTATGAAGTTTGTCACATCAATTGACTTCCTTTCTCGATAGATTTCTCTGCAGTACACGAGGCTCTTTGATAGCATTTAATCCACAACAGAACTTCTTTTAAAACTGGAGTCAATCCTCTCAAACCCTACTACTGCTTTATCAGCTAACTTTATGTAACATTCTAAATCCTTTTTGTCATTTCAACAATGTTCACATCATCCTCACCTGAAGTCAAGTCCATATCAAGCAACCACTTTCTTGTTGCTCATCTGTAAGAAGCAACTCCTCATCTAATCGAGTTTTATCATGAGATTGTAGCAATTCAGTCAATGCTCAGGCTCCACTTCTAATTCTAGTTCTCTTGCCATTTCCTCTACATCTGCAGTTACTTCGTCCACTGAAGTCTCGAACCCCTCAAAGTCATCCATGTGGATTGAAATCAGCTTCTTTGAAATTCCTATTCATGTTGATATTTTGACCTCCTCCCATGAATCACAAATGTTTTTAATGGCACTTAGAATGGTGAATCCTTTCTAGAAAGTTTTCAGTTTATTATTCCAGATCCATCAGAGGAATCACTATGTATGGCAGCAATAGTCTTACAAATTGGATTTCTTAAATAATAAGACTTGAAAGTCTAAATTACTCCTTGATCCATGAATGGCAGCATGGACGTTGTCTAAGGAGGCATGAAAACAACATTCATCTCCACGTATATCTCCATCAGAGCAATAAAGTGAAATATGCTTGTATTTAAAAATAAAGTCAAAGCTTTTTTTTTCAGCACATACAGATGTCAGCATGCTCATCTTAACAATTCACTAATAAAATTCACTAATCATCACATGAGAACCATTTTGACTTTATTTTTTCCTAATAAAGGATTGGTAATTCACACAAACACACATGCATGCACACACACACGCACACACATGTGCGTGCATCTTATGTATTTTTAAATTCAAAAAAATTTTAATTTTCAATTTAAATGCAGGTGCACAAAAATGTTAGCTAGTTAAGCTACTGTATTTAAGCTAAGACTATCCTTCAACAAATCTGTAAGGTGAGATTTGTTTGCAAAAAGTCCTTATTTTGGTGCATATATTCTTGACAGCTCTCTTCTTTTGAATGCCAATATATTTTGATATAAAAAACAGTGATACTCTGATCTCATGCTTCACTGGGAACTGAAACCAGATGGACCCTAAGAGCTTGTATTTTGTTAAAATCACCATTTTAGTTTCATCATTCAATGTGCAATTTAGAGCCATAGGCAAACATTTACAGATGAGAGCTTGTCTATGAATAAACAACATGTGTTACTTGAATCTCAGGGTTTCAGATAAAATTCATGTTATGTATGGCCTTCACATCTTCCTGACATTGCGACCAAATCATGAGTGCACAAACCCTTGCAGTGTTTCCATCCTATTTCTTTTCTTTTTTTCCCCCCAGATCTTCATTTATTACCTCAAATAACTAATCTGCAATAGTTTCATTTAGCACTTTGGTTCTGGAACAAATAATTTCTCTTTGTGCCTTGTAATTAGTGCTATAAATGGACAGAGTTACTCATATATGTACTTATACCAATCAATTGATAATCTTCTGAATCTTCTGAATTAGTGTGGTTTCTACATTATACGAAGTGTCATCCATGTGTCTACTAATAGTATCATCTGATGGGGCACTCCTTTCTGTTTCTTTCTTTTGCTTTTAGGGTCCCAATTAGGCTGTTGACAATTTCCATCAAGGCAGATAAACAGTGCAATTCTGCGTTTATGTGGCATTTTAGCTTCAGCAGTTATTTTCATGACTTTGTAACCATGCTCTGGTATTGTTAGCAATCTCTTAAAAAAGTTTATTTATTATTTTGTACATGTGGATGCATAAAAATGTTTTTTTGTTTAATATGTAGAAGTAGGGCTGAGGTGGTGGTGTAGTTTGCATGGTGCCATTGCTTCATTTGATAACTACAAATATGATGCTTTGGAAGAGAAGACTTAATCAGGGCAGAGAAGACAAATCAAAATTTGAGACAGCCCTTATAAATTACTGAATTAGTAATTAAAACTCTTTTTTTAAATTGCTTTGTCTGTCTTATGAATCTGATAGACCTTAACATTTAATTAAAAAACTTTTCATAAATACATATAAAAATTAAATATTTAAATACAAAATATCCCATGAGAGTAGAGGCCTTCATAGCGTCAGAATATCTTTTGGTCAATATATTTTTAAGCCACCTTCATTCTTAAGAATGTTTTAAAGGGTGCCAGAAGTGCTTCTCCCCAATGTGGGCTGTTCATGGAGGTTCCAGGGTCTCCAACATTTTTCCCGGCTGTGGTTCTAAATCTGTCCAAAGCAGAGGCAGTGGAGCTTGAGGTTCTTGCTCGTGCAAATGACTAAGTACAAACTGGTGGTGGTTGGAACTGGTGATGTTGGGAAAAGCACACTGACAATCCAGCTAATCCAGAACCACTTTGTAGCTGAGTATGATCCCACCATAGAGGATTCTTACAGAAAACAGGTGGTTATAGGTGGTGAAACTTGTCTGTTGGACATACTGGATACAGGTGGACAAGAAGAGTACAGTGCCATGAGAGACCAATACATGAGGATAGGAGAGGACTTTTTCTGTGTATTTGCCATCAATAATAGCGAGTCATTTGTGGATATTAACCTCTATAGGGAGCAGATTAAGCAAGTAAAAGACCTGGATGATGTACCTATGGGGCTAGTGGGAAACAAGTGTGATTTGCCAACAAGGACAGTTGATACAAAACAAGCCCATGAACTGGCCAAGAGTAATGGGATTCCATTCATTGAAACCTCAGCCAAGACCAGACAGAGTGTTGAAGATGCTTTTTACACACTGGTAAGAGAAATATGCCAGTACTGAATGAAAAATCACCAACAGCAGTGATGATGGGACTCAGGGTTGTATGGGATTGCCATGTGTGGTGATGTAATAGGATTCTTTTAAAGAAGAGTCACTTTCAAGCTGGACTGACACCCCGGTCCTGACTTCCCTGGAGGAGAAATATTCCTGTTGCTATCTTCAGTCTCACAGAGAAGCTCCTGCTACTTCCCCAACTCTCAGTAGTTTAGTACAGTATTCTCTATTTGAGAAGTTAGAATAACTGCCTCCCCACTTGGCTGTCTGACCAGAGAAATACATCTCTTGTTACTCCCTGTTATTTTTCTGCCTTGGGTTCTTCCACAATACAAACACACCTCTGGCACCCTAAGTTTTTCATCTGAAAAGCAGTTCATGAAGAAGAGAACTAAACTGCAGACGTGAAATTCTATTGAAAACAGTGTCTTGAGCTCTAAAGTAGCAACTGTTGGTGATTTTTTTTTTTAACTGTTGAACTTAGAACTATGCTAGTTTTTGGAGAAATGTCATAAATTTGTCAAGAATATGGTTATCATTGCTGTTTGGTTTGTTTGTAATGTTATCGGTTGTATTCTCTAAACTGGCATCTGCTCTAGATTCATAAATACAAAAATGAAACTGAATTTTGAGACTATCCTAGTCTTCTCAACTTTCATGTAGCTAAATCCAACTTTCACAGTGAAGTGCCTTTTTCCTAGAAGTGGTTTGTAGATTTCCTTTAAAATATTTCAGTGGAATAGATGTCTCAAAAATCTTTATGCATGAAAATGAATGTTTGAGATACATCTGTGACTTATCTACCATTGAGGGAAAGCTATATCTATATGAGAGCAGATGCCATTTTGTACATGTATGAAGTTGGTTTTCCAGAGGCCTGTTTTGGGACTTTCCCAGGAAAAAGATGAAACTGAAAGGGTATGAATAATTTCACTTAATTTTTACCTAATCTCCACTTTTTGCATAGGTGACTATCTATAAAATATATGTAGTTTATTTCCTCTGGTTTACTGATAAACCTAACACTTAATGAACTTCCATTTGTATTCAAATTTGGATCATACCAGAAAGCTCTACATTTGCAGGGGTTCAAATATTGTAAAACTCTGGTGTACTGCTATTTAATAGTTGTGATCAGTGATTTTCAAACCTCAAATATAGTATATTAACAAATTACATTTTCACTGTATATCTTAATGATGTATATAATTGCCCTCAATCCCCCCCTAACCCTACCCTCTACAACTCCCCCCACAGCAATAGGGGCTTGATTATTTCAGTTGAGTAAAGCATGGTGCTAATGGACTAGGGTCACAGTTTCAAAACTTGAACAATCCAGTTAGTATCACAGAGAAACAAATTCTTCCACATTAGCTCATTGCACCAGTAACTCCAGCTAGTAATTTTGCTGGGTGCCATAGTTAGCCTTGCAAGGAAGGAAGAGGTCAGTTAGCACCAGCCCTTTACCATGACAGGAAAACGCAGTATTCCATTTTGGCCCCATTTAGAAACTTCTGTGCTTAGAACATACTTGAGAAAACTATAAGTACATACATACAAGGGCTATTGGCACAAGAGCCCAAGATGAGTAACTATCTTTCTCCCTAATTTGATATCAAATTAAGTGGATTTTTAAGAAAAAGAATCACATCTTTGTGTACCAGCCCTTTGGCATGACCGGAAAACTCGATATTTAAAACTTTTTTTTTAAAGCCATGTAGAAACTCTAAATTAAGTCAATATTCTTATTTGAGAATGAGGATGTCTTAGCTGAAAAATGTTTTAGATTTTCTTTATTCATAATGTTTTTTGAAGGGTTTAAAACAAGATGCTGATAAATCTGTCTAAGCTGATGAGTTTGCTCAAAACAGGAAGTTGAAATTGTTGAGATAGGAATGGAAAATATAATTAATTGATAGTTATGAGGATGTGGAGGCCTGGCATTTTCATTTGCAGATAATACCCTGGTAATTCTCATGAAAAATAGACTTGTATAACTTTTGATAAAAGTCTAATTCCAAAATGGCCACTTTGTTCCTGTCTTCTAATACCTAAATACTTACTGAGGTCCTCCATCTTCTATACTTTGAATTTTCATTTATTAAGCAAATGTCATATTACCTTGAAATTCAGAAGAGAAGAAACATTTACTGTGCTCAGAGTATAATGAACCTGGAGAGTTGTGCTCCTTACTGCTAATTCTGGGAGCTTTCACAGTACAGTCACCATTTGTAAACCGAAATTCTGCTTTTCTGTTTGTACTCCTTCAGGAGCAGTGTCACTCTGTAATTTTCCTTAGGTGTATCATCTCAGTCGTTTTATTTTTAATTTTAATTTTTAAATTTTTAAATTTTTATTTTTATTTTTATTATACTTTAAGTTCTGGGGTACATGTGCAGATCTTGAGGATTGTTACATAGGTGTACACTATGCTATGGTGATTTGCTGCCTCCATCCCCCCTTCACCTACATTAGGTATTTCTCCTAATGTTATCCCTCCCCAACCTCCCCACCCCCCACTGTCCCTCCCCTAGACCCCCAACAGACCCCAGTGTGTGATGTTCCCCTCCCAGTGTCCAAGTGTTCCCATTGTTCAACACCCACTTATGAGTGAGAACATGTGGTGTTTGGTCTTCTGTTCTTGTGTCAGTTTGCCGAGAATGATGGTTTCCAGATTCATCCATGTCCCTACAAAGGACACGAACTCATCATTTTGTATGGCTGCATAGTATTCCATGGTGTATATGTGCCACATTTTCTTTACCTAGTCTATTCTTGATGGGCATTTGCGTTGGTTCCAAGTCTTTGCTATTGTAAACAGCACTGCAATGAACATACATGTGCATGTGTCTTTATAATAGAATGATTCATAATCCTTTGGGTATATACATAGTAATGTGATTGCTGGGTCAAATGGTATTTCTATTTCTAGATCCTTGAGGAATTGCCACACTGTCTTCCACAATGGTTACACTAATTTACACTCCCACCAACAATGTAAAAGTGTTCCTATTTCTCCACATCCTCTCCAGCGTCTATTGTCTCCAGATTTTTTAATGATCATCATTCTAACTAGTGTGAGATGGTATCTCAATGAGGTTTTGATTTGCATTTCTCTAATGACCAGTGATGAGGAGTTTTTTTCATATGTTTGCTGGCCGCATAAATGTCTTCTTTTGAAACGTGCCTGTTCATATCCTTCACCCACTTTTTGATGGGTTTTTTTCTTGTAAATTTGTTTTAGTTCTTTGTAGGTTATGGATATTAGCCCTTTGTCAGATGGGTAGCTTGCAAAAAGTTTTTTTCATTCTGTTGGTTGAAGAGGAGCTGGTACCATTCCTTCTGAAACTATTCCAAACAATACAAAAAGAGGGAATACTCCCTAACTCATTTTATGAGACCAACATCATCCTGATCCCAAAACCTGGCAGAGACAGAACGACAAAAGAAAATTTCAGGCCAATACCCATGATGAACACGATGCAAAAAATCTTCAATAAAACATTGGCAAACAGAATCCAACACCACATCGAAAAGATTATCCATCACGATCAAGTTGGCTTCATCCTGGGGATGCAAGGCTGGTTCAACATACACAGATCTATAAACGTAATCTATCACATAAACAGAACCAAAGACAAAAAGCACCTATGATTATCTCAATAGATGCAGAGAAGGCCTTCAACAAAATTCAACAGCCCTTTATGCTTAAAAACTCTCAATAAACTAGGTATCTCAAAATAATAAAACTATCTACCACAAATCCACAGCCAATATCATACTGAATGGGCAAAAACTGGAAGCATTCCCTTTGAAATCTGGCACTAGACAAGGATGCCCTCTCTCACCATTTCTATAATATTGGAAGTTCTAGCCAGAACAATTAGGCAAGAAAAGGAAATAAAGGATATTCAATTAGGAAAGGAGGAAGTCAAACTGTCTCTATTTGCAGACGACATGATTGTATATTTAGAAGACCCCATTGTCTCAGCCCAAAATCTCCTCAAATTTATAAGCAACTTCAGCAAAGTCTCAGGATACAAAATCAATGTGCAGAAATCACAAGGATTCCTATACACCAATAACAGACAAACAGAGAGTCAAATCAAGAGCAAACTCCCATTCACAATTGCTACAGAGAGAATAAAATACCTAGGAATACAACTAATAAAGGATGTGAAGGACCTCATCAAGGAGAGCTACAAACCACTGCTCAAGGAAATAAGAGAGACACAAATGATGGAAAAACATTCCATGCTCATGGTTAAGAAGAATGAATATCTTGAAAATGGCTATACTGCCCAAAGTAATTTAAAGATTAAATGCTATCTCCATCAAGCTACCTATGACCCTCTTGACAGAACTGGGAAAAAACCACCTTAAACTTCATATGGAACCAAAAGAGAGCCCACATAGCCAAGACAATCCTAAGCAAAAAGAACAAAGCTGGAGCCATCATGCTACCTGACTTCATACTATACTACAAGGCTACAGTAATCAAAACAGCATGGTACTGATACCAAAACAGAAATATAGACCAGTGGAACAGAACAGAGGCCTTGGAGGCAAAGCCACACATCTACAACCATCTGGTCTTTGACGAACCTGACAAAAACAAGCAATGGAGAAAGGATTCCCTGTTTAATAAATGGTGTTGGGAAAACAGGCTAGCCATGTGCAGAAAGCAGAAACTGGACCTCTTCCTGACACCTTACAATAAAATTAACTCCAGGTAGATTAAAGACTTAAACATAAGACCTAATGCCAAACAAAGCAAAACAAAACAAAACAAAACAAAACAAAACAAAACAAAACAAAACCCAGCACCATAAAAACCCTAGAAGAAAACCTAGGCAAAACCATTCAGGACATAGGCATAGGCAAGGACTTCATGACCAAAACACCAAAAGCATTGGCAACAAAAGCCAAAACAGACAAATCGGATCTAATTAAACTCCAAAGCTTCTGCATAGCAAAAGAAACAATCATTAGCGTGAACCAGCAACCAGGAGAATGGGGAAAAATTTTCACAATTGACCTACCTGACAAAGGGCTAATGTCCAGAATCTACAAATGACTAAAACAGAATTGCAAGAAAAAACAAACAAACCCATTCAAAAGTGGGCAAAGGATATGAACAGACACTTTTCAAAAGAAGACATACATGAGGCCAACAAACATATAAAAAAAATGCTCATCATCACTGATCATTAGAGAAATGCAAATCAAAACCACATTGCGATACCATCTCATGCCAGTTAGAATGATGACCATTAAAAAATCTGGAGACAACAGATGTTGGAGAGGATGTGGAGAAATAGGAACACGTTTACATTGTTGGTGGGAGTGTAGATTAGTTCAACCATTGTGGAAGACAGTGTGGAGATTCCTCAAGGACCTAGAAATAGAAATACCATTTGACCCAGCAATCCCATTACTGGGTATATACCCAAAGGATTATAAATTATTCTATTATGAAGAAACATGCACATGTATGTTCATTGCGGCACTGTTTACAATAGCAAAGACCTGGAACCAACCCAAATGCCCATTGATGATAGACTGGACAAGGAAAATGTGGCACATATATACCATGGAATACTATGCAGCCATAAAAAACAATGAGTTTGTGTCCTTCGTGGGAACATGGATGAATCTGGAAACCATTATTCTCAGCAAACTGACACAAGAACAGAAAATCAAACATCTCATGTTCTCACTTATAGGCGGTGTTGAACAATGAGAACACGTGGACACAGGGAGGGGAACATCACACACTGGGGTCTGTTAGGGGGGCTAGGGGAGGGACAGTGGGGGGGTGGGAAGGTTGGGGAGGGATAACATGGGGAGAAATGCCAGATATGGGGGGGATGGAGGCAGCAAACCACATTGCCGTGTATGTACCTATGCAACAATCCTGCATTATCTGCACATGTACCCCAGAACCTAAGTACAATTTAAAAAAAGATTAAAAAATTAAAAAAGAAGAAACTATCAACAGAATAAACAGATAACCTACAGAATGAGAGAAAATATTTGCAAACTATGCATCTGACAAAGGTAATATCCAGCATCTATAAGGAACATAAACAAATTTACAAGAGAAAAACAAACAACCCTATTAAAAAGTGGGCAAAAGACATGAAGAGACACTTCTTGAAAGAAGACATTCATGTGGCCAAGAAGCATATGAAAAAAAGCTCAATATCACTGATCATTAGAGAAATGCAAATCAAAAGCACAATGAAACACCATCTCACGCCAGTCAGAATGGCTATTATTAAAAAGGCAAAAATAACAGATGTTGGCAAGGTTGCAAAGAAAAGGAAACTCTTACACAGTGTTGGTGGGAGTATAAATAACCATTGTGAAAAGCAGTATGGTAATTCCTCAAACAGTTAGAAGTTACCATTCAACCCAGCAATCCCATTACGGGGTGTATGCCCAGAGGAATATACTGTAAAGCATTCTACCTACCGTAAAGACACATGCACACAAATGTTCATTGCAGCACTATTCACAACAGCAAGACATTAAATTAACCTAAATGCCCATCAGTGACAAACTAGATAAAGAAAATGTGGAATATATACACCATGGAATATTATGCAGTCATAAAAAAGAACAGGATCATGTATTTTACAAGAATATGGATGGAGTTGGAGGCTATCATCCTTTGCAAACTAATGCAGGAACAGAAACCAAATACTACATCATCTCACTTATAAGCAGGAGCTAAATGAGAAGAACTTCATAAAACCTTCCCTCTTATGAGCACAAAGAGGGAAACAAAAGACACTTGGGTCTACTTGACGGGGCAGGTTGGGAGGAGGGAGAACAGAAAATATAACTATTGGGTATTGGGCTTAGTACTTAGGTGAGGTAACAGCATGTACAACAAACCCTCATGACCCATGATTATCTATGTAACAAACTTTCACATGTACCCTAAAGCCTAAAATATAAAAAGAAATCTGTAATAAATTGTGATCAATTAGTTGTAAATACTACTGCACTCAGACCAGATAATAGGCTATTTTTTAGAGCATTTTTAGGTTTACAGAAAAATTGTGTGGAAAGTACACAGAGTTTCCAGATATCCTATCCCCTTTCCGCAGTTTCCCTTATTTTAACATCTTACATTAGTGTAGCTTAAAGTCCATAGTTTATATTAGGGTTCACTATGCATGTTGCACAGTTCTGTGGGCTCTGACAAATGCATAATTTTAGGTATTCGCCACTGGAGTATTATACAGAATTATGGTTTCACCATTCTGAAAATGTACTCCACCTATTCATCTCACCCCCTCTCCCGAACTCACGGTAATTATTAATCTTTTGACTGCTGTTTGTGTAGTTTTGCCTTTCCTAGCATGTTATAAGTTGGAATAATACATTCTGTAGCCTTTTCATATTGGCTTCTTTCACTTACTGATATGCATTTAAAGTTCTTCCATGTCTCTTCATGACTTGATAGCTTATTTCTTTTAATCACTGAATACTATCCCATTGTTCATGCATTTATTCACCTATTAAAGGACATCTGGTTGCTTCCAATTTTTGGCAATTACAAGTAAAGCTGCTATAAATATCCAAGTGCAGGTTTTTGTATGGACAAAAAGATTTTCAGCTCATTTGCATAAATATCTTGTTGCACAGGTGCTATATTATATGCTAAGCTTCTGTTTATGTTTAGTTTTGTAAGAAACTACCAAACTGTCTTTCAAAGTGTCTGTACCATTTTACATTTTTACCAGTGATGAATGAGAGTTCCTTTGCTCCGTGTTCTCAACAGCATTGGGTATTGTTAATGTCAGTTCTGTTGGTCCTTTCTTATTCTGAGGTGTCACTTCTTATTTTTGAATTTACTTTTGTTTGGACGGACTTTTTATTTCCTCTTTGAGGATGATTGTAATGTATGTTGAAACGGGTTGTTTGGCTTTGCTTCTTTGTGCTTTCAGGGGGCTAAGGTTCTGTATGAATTCCTTGGTTATAGATACCCTTAGTATGGTGGTTTTGTCAAATGCTGGTTGTAGTAGTGGTGTACTGAGCATGTGAGTAGGCTCTCAATCTCTTGTGGAGACAGGGAGATAGAGGTCTTCAGAAATTTATCTCAATCCCTAGTGCTGTCGCTGAGTCAGCCATATTTGTATTAGGTTGTGAAGTTTGACTTCCAGACCAGTGGGTGGCACTTGAAGGTAAGAGAGAAGCAGATGGGTATATTCTTGATCTTTTCTTTCAACTGGGAGAAGCTGTGTGTTGTCACTGGCAATAATCTGGCCTGTGCAATACACCATTCTCTGAGTTTCCTGCTCAGCCCTGGTTTGGGGTGTGGACAAAGCTGAGTCAGGCTGGATCACCAAGCTTGTTCTTGGATAACCCAATGCCAAGCACAAGCACACATCCTGATGGGGTGCTTAGGCAAGCTCCTGGTGAAATGCACAAAGGTTTCCTCACGGGGTCAGGGGGCTTCACCAGCTCCATGTCCTGGGAAGACAGAAACACAGTCTTCTTCCCTATCATGCCCCTGTCTCAGGGCTCATGACGCAGTTCAGACAGATACTTCTGTCTATCTTTAGTCCACAGTGTAGCTGAGAGCCATGGACAATGCCTTTCCTGTGGCTCTCTGCTGAAATGGCTTTGGTGTGGAGCCTCTTCCCTCAGCCCCAAATAGACAGCTTTATGGCTCACCTGTTCTTGCTGCAGGCATGCTGCCACTGTGTGTAGAGAGGCAGAAGGGCCCTGCCTTTTATACAAGCTAGGGCCCAGTGGGGAGACTGCCAGGAAGGATGCAATCATCCTTATTAGCCCTGAAATGGCTGTCTACAGGTGTGCATAAGCCAAACCCTGGCAGTAGCTATGTGGGGAGTAGGAGGCTTCCTCTCTATTACCAGGTCCAAGCACTGGGGCCACCTGGCTGCTATGGCAGAACCACACTCTTCACCCACACAGCCAAGCACAGCGCCCATGTCTCTGTTGAAAGGAATGCAGTCACTTTCTGTATAGAAGTGGGAAGCTCTCAGGAATAGGAGAGCCCACACTCTGTGGTTTCTTTTGTCTTAACGGGTGTTCCCCTGGCATGCTACACTTTGCCTTTTCCTAGGAGAAGCATGCCCTGAGGGTCAGATCCTCAGCTCTCCTGGGTCCAGCTGGCTCCATGTGGCTGACACAATCTCAGTAGGTGCTGAGAGATGTCTGCAGGGGATTTGGTGATGTGCAGCCATAGGAACTAAGATTCCCTGGGCAGGACAGAGTCCCACAATGGTACACACCCAGCATGGTGCCTGCTACCATAGCTCAAGTTTGGGGGTTGCTGACAGCCCAGTGCAATGCCCTCAAAAAACTCCCAAATTGCTGCCCACGCCAATGCATGAGCTTGTGAGGGCCGAGGAACTCTTTAACAGTTTGGAAACTAGCAATCTGTCACAGGGGTGAGTGGAGTCCAAAACATCCCCACTCACCCTTTCCATGGGACCCCAAGTCCCTCGGGGTTCAATTTCTGCCAAACTCTTGCCACCCCCTTTTTTTCTGTGCCCTAGCTTCTGCCTGTGAATTTTTCAATAGACCCTGACACTCTTCTTTTAATCTTCTGAGTTATGATTATTCACCTGTAACTTTGGTTCTTCCTTTTTGGGGGGATCCAGTGATCAATGTCTCCAGTCAACCATCTTGAAACTGCCCTAAAAGTTTTGCATTCTGAGTCCAACTTATCATGCATTTGATGTGTTGATGAAAGTCCAACTTCTCATGCTTTTGATGTGTTGATGTTTGGTTATTTTATCACCAAACTGAAGATTACATAGATTTCCCCTTATGTTATCATCTAGAAATGTTACAGTTTACATGTAAGTCAATGATTTATTTTGACTTAAAATTTGTGAACGGTGTGTGGTCTGTGTCTATACTAATTTGTTTTGCATGTGATTGTCTAGTTTTTCCAGCACCATTTGTTGAAAAGATTATCCTTTCTCCACTGGATTTACTTGGCTTCTTTGTCAAATATCAATTGACTATATTTGTGTGGGTTTCTTTCTGGTCCCTCTATTTTTTTCCACTGATCAATTTGTTTACTCTTTTGCCAGTACCATACTGCCTTATCATTTTGGTTTTATATTAAGTCTTAAAGTCAGGTGATATCAGTTGTCCCTACTTTGTTTTTCTTCAGTATTGTGTTGGTTATTCTGGGTTTTGGCTTTTCCATATAAACTTTAAAAAAAGTTTGTTAATATCCACAAAATAACTAGCTCAGGTTTTTGATTTGGGTTGCACTTACTCTATATATCAATTTGGGAAGACCTGACATCTTAATGGTGTTGAGTCTTCCTATCTATGAACATGGACTATCTTTCCATTTATTTAGTTCTTTGATTTCTTTCATCAGAGTCTTGTAGTTTTCTTCATATAGATCTTGTGCATATTTTGTTAGATTTATAACTAAAGATTTCTTTTTAAATTGTCAATTTTAATGGATGTAAAAATGCTTAAAAATAAAAAAAAAATCAAGATACAGTATTTATAACCATCAGTCTTTTGTGGGCAGGCCTCCTGTTACTATTTGTGGCTCTCCAAAGTGTTATAACCAATTGGTTAGGAATATTTTTTGGTAAAGAGTATCAGTTACTATCACTGAACATGAGACACTAATTAATCTCTCCCATTGTACTTCTTTAGTAAGAACTGGACATTGCATCTTCTGCTATGGCTGATGTTCTAATGCCTCAAGTGGAGCCATCTTTCCTATACTCAAATGTCTCTGTTTCCTGTCATCCCAGCTACTTGGGAGGTTCAAGCAGGAGGACTGATTGGTGCCAGAAGTTCGAGACCAGCCTGAACAACACAGTGAGAACCCATCTGTTAAAAATATAATAATAAACAATTAAAAAAAGTCTCTGGTTGCCTTTGGGGACTGGTTCAGATTTGGGACTCTCTGTAGGGGGATTTTGTCTGGCTTTGGTTCACCAGGCCTAGAAATTTTGTTTGCCCTACAGTTCAAACTGAATCCTAGTTGGATGCTTGGCCACCTGAAAAATTCCCATGAGTCACACCACTCTGAAGTCTGCTTGGGTACCACTGCTTATGTTTGTACCAAGCCCTCCCTGGCACTGAGGATTAACTCATACACCACTATTTGTCTTCTGCCTGCTCAGGCTCCCATCCTTCCCATTTAAGTCAGGGAGCTCCTTTCTACTGCAGTGTCTTTCACAACCATCTCTGGCCACAAAGAACAGCCACTGTGGTACTTTTCAAAGATGACAGTGCTTCCTTCACCAATGATTCTTTGAAAATCTTGGTGGAGGCCCCCTGAGGGGACACAGTTAAAGAAAGGCAAGCTGGCCACATGTGGAAATACACTGCAATATTTCCATCTCCTTGATTCTTTGGATCTTTTCCTGTACATGTACCAGGGAATTTCCTTTTTCTCATCTTCATTTAGTTAAGTCCAGAAGTCAGTTAGTCAATTTAGATAGTACATTGCAACCAGAGTCATTGGGAAATGAATTCGAATGGACAAATTCAGGTTTATTCACACAGATACCCTTCAGTTTAAATTAGCAGAATTTTGCAATTCATTCATTTCTTGGGGTTGACTTCATAGTTGGTCTCTGAGGGTGTGACTGGATCTGGTTCAAGTATTAAGAGTGAGAGTAATCAGAGGAGGTGGGAGAGGGGTGGAAGGAGATTGGCTTCCTTTTCCAAGGTAACTGCCTTAGGTGAGTTCTGAGAGGATCTTCAAAGAAAGCAGGAACAGCCTTGTTACATAAGGAAGAGGGCGTGCTTCTGCTGCCAAGGTAGTCTGGGGGCTTGAGTGATTTGGAATCATTCGAGTTTTCCTTTATAGTCCTATTCTTATTCTCTTTCCTGCTGATAAATATAAAATCTTGTGAGGCTGATAATTAAATTGATTTTGTAATTTGGCAATTTGTAGACGAAATTGTGAATTTGGTTTTTCAGTTTTAGCTTTGTGGCTCAATTAACAAACTATCCTTTTAGCTCTGTTGTTTGTAGAAATACAGATGTTTAAAAGTTTTAAGCTGAGAATTGAGAACTCAGCGAATCACTGCTTTTCTTTAAGTGGGTCAGTTTTAAACTCATCCCTTGAGTTCATTGAGTGAGTTCTTCCTAGTCTTCATATTATTATTATTATTGTTGTCAATGGCCACTTGGTTTCTCAAAGCCCTGTCTTCAGTGGGTAGTTCAATCCAGGTGACCATACCTGGTAATTTACCAAGTGGTTATGCCAAGTGCTTCCAGAGCCTGTATTTTCATACTAGCTGAATCTCAGCCTTGATTCCTAATCAGGCCAGACAACCAATCACAGGTTCTTCTCATTTCTTCAAAATTCTGTTTCTTAGAGTCCTACATTGGGTAATCTTCATTCTTTTTCCCTACTGTCCTTGTTAGTCTTATTTTGCTTCCTTGAAATTTGGGATAACAATATTTGGATAGTGATGTGGCTCTTTTGGAGCTTAAGAGTCACCATAATAGGATGGACAAGTGTATGTGTGGTCTTAAAAGCATAGACTGTGTTTGCTGGTGACTTTTTTTTTTTTTTTTTTTTTTTTTTTTTTTTTTTTTTTTTTTTTTTTTTTTTTTTTTTTTTAAATCTCTGGGCTAGCAGCTCTTTTGGATAGCAGAGACGATCCAGTTTTCAACTTGGGGCAGGTCCCATCCCTGCCACCTCATATATGCATAAGGGGATTTACAGATTACAGCTGTAAGATGTCCTCCACTGACCTGGTCTCATCCCAGCTTCCTAGCCACCTGTGGGATAGACAGAACAAAGGAGAGAACAGGTGTTCTCTCCTTTTAAATGAGAAAAGAAACGAAAAGACTTTTCAAAGATCTCCAGGGTTAGCCAGTAGCTGGGCCAAGAATAAAAACGCACATCTTCCCATACCCTCAATGCTGACGTCTCCATCAAGCTCTGCCTCAACATTGAAAGGGCCTAGGCAAGAGCACACATGAATGCCCCATACTATCATCTAAATATTCATAAGTAATAGTCAGCTATTGAGTGCTACGTGAAACATTCTCTATTCTTCTATCTTGATAAATTGCTGCAATTTGGAGTTTCCAGGAGCAGTTACTGAGTTTGTCCTGTATGGTATTTATTAGTGACCAACAGGGACAGGAGGCAGAAGCAGGCAGAGAGAAGTCCAAACGCAATGCGGACTCCACCAAACCTCAGCCAACACCACGAGGTGTCCTAGAGAATATATGGCCCACCAGACTGTCCAAGGCAGATAAAATTTCTGTGCCACTCTTTCTCCACTCCCAGGACAGGGCATATCTTTGGATGAGGGGGCTCTATGCAGGCACAAACCTTGAAAAAGCTGACAGCTGGGCAATATCTCCTTCTTCTAACAAATGTTTCTTCCTGACGACCTGTTCTGCTCAGGCAAGAGCAGCAGGGTGAGAGGACTTCCATCTCTCCCGACTCTGGAACATTCCAGCACGCTCACATTCAAGCTCCATATCCCAGACCCCACAGCTGCCCCTGGCCATTCTCGGGCCTAGGGTACATGACACAGTGGCTTGAGCCACCTTGGGGACAACAGAGAGTCAGGATACCTCCTACCTTCGACACCCTGGAGGCGCGTGGGGAATTCTGGAGTCCTTAGTACCCACAGATTGGACTAAAACGGGATGGGGCACATCTGCTTTGCCATTAGACCTCTCAATTCCTGAGCAACCGGGAGCTGGAGGTCTCTAAAGCGGGGGAGTAGGATAGGAACCCACCCCTCTTGCTCAGGTCTAAGCTATGCTTCCAAAGACCACACTAAAATGTTGGGAGATTTAAAGGTGGAATTGCACAAGGAAGGCTCTGAATTTTTTGGAGAAGGGGATTGAGTCCTAGCTAGCATTAAATAAAACAATGGCTTAAACAATCTCCATGAGTACCAGAGATTGTTGCTATTAGCGGTATTCCTGGTGTAGCTATGTCAGGGCTGTCACCCTCTGTCTGTCACTCGCTTTGGGCCCAACAATCCTTTCCCGAGGCAGAATCCCCCTGGCGGTGTGGGTCAGGATCGTTCTCCATGCCCTATCCGCGCCAGGTCCCTGGAGCTGAGCAGAGCAGAGCAGGGCGCTGTCGGGCGCGTGGGGGAGCCGGGGCCGGGGTGAGCACAAACGGGAGCCAGAGCGACCGTGGCCAGGGGAGGGAGGAGGCGGCGAGGCTGAGGAAGGCAGCCGGGCCCAGCTTGACGCAGCGGCGGCTGCGACTGAGCAGGCCACCACCAGGGCACCCGGGCCAGCCGCGCCAGCCATCCCTCCGCCTGCTTCTTCAGCTGCTCGGCGCGCGTGGGAGTGAGTACGCCGAGCGCCCGCCGGGGGTCTCAGGCTGTGGGCATCCTCGGCGAGAGCGCCCGGGCAGAGAGAGGCGCACGAGCGCGCGCGACAGAAGGAGGCGGGGAAAAGAGGGGGCGAGGCGGAGGCGAGCAAACAGGAGGGAGGGACCCGCCCGCCGCGCCCCGCCGCCAGGCATGTGTGGCCGCAGGGGCCCGACGCTGCCGCTGTCCCGGGGCTGAGCCGCGCCCAGGTGTCCGGGACAGTGTGTGCGCGCCTGTGTGTCCGAGCGGGTGAGCACCGCGCCGGCCCTGAGCCTCCAGCTCGCTCCCACCGGCCGCGGTGCATGTTCGCCTCCTGCCACTGTGTGCCGAGAGGGAGGAGGACCATGAAAATGATCCACTTTCGGAGCTCCAGCATCAAATCGCTCAGCCAGGAGATGAAATGCACCATCCGGCTGCTGGACGACTCGGAGATCTCCTGCCACATCCAGGTGCGCGTGGAACTGGGTGAGGGCGAGGGGCGCGGGGTACACGCCAGGAACAGGGCGGGGGGCCTTTGCGGTGGGCATGCGAGGACAAGGAACCCACTCCCGGAGGAGATTGGGTGACTGCTAAAAAGCCAGATTTCGACTCGCAGCCTTCTGAGGCTGGGGGCCCTATCCTGGCATGAGGGGCATGGTGCCCTGCAAGGGCCAGGTACGCGCTATCTGCGTCCAGTCCCCTTCCCCTCGCATGCATCCTGCGCGCGCCTCTCTCTGCGCCTAGGCTGTGGGCGCAGGGCAGCTGCCTTCGAAGGGACTCTGGCGCCTTTGGGCCCTACTCGGCCAGGAAATGGGAGCTCCGAGGGCTGAGAGGGGCACCTGCACGTCGCCCACTCGTATTTCCTCCCTTCCTCCACGTGGGCAAGGCATGCACCAGCCAAGTTCACTCATTTCTCTCTCCCGCGCCCAGGCTCCGGAGATGCCTTCAGTCCCGGAACCTGCTCTCTGCTCCCTGTGGGTCCCCCTCACCCTCCGCTGGTAGTCTTTAGTTCTCCGCGTGGGGCGGTGGCGAAGTTTCACCAGAGTGAGAGAGGCTGGGCTGCCCTGGGCGCCAGCGTTGAGGGATGGAGCGCGCGCTGCGTGGGACTGGAGCTACCTCGAAAGGAATGTGCGAGGTCTGAGTGTTTCAGAGAAAGGAAAAGGGCTTGTGATGCTAGCAAGTGGGGAGCCCTGCAGGAACCTGAGTCCTGGGAAAAAGTGCCCCGTGGACTCTTGGTGGACATTCACTGTCGCCCAAGTTGGAGGAGAAGGCGAGTTGCTTGGGTGAAGGCAGCTTTGCTGGCAGCCCTGTCCTGGGGTAGTAAGTGCCTCTGGGCTGTCAGGAGAGCTAGTGTGAGCTGCAAAGGTGTGCGTGCGTGTGCGTGTGCGCATTTGCGGTGCGTGTATATGTAGGCAGGTGGGAGCCCCTCTTCCAGGACCCCAAAGATGCCATACTCGGTGCGCACAATCAGGAAAGGTTGTGTCAGGGGTCAGCACAATTAACTTCTGACTTTTAAATCTATTTATTTATCTCTGGGATTTCCTTTCTCACCTACTCTAGTGAGTCTTGAGGCTCTGGGACTGAGGTTTTATTATTTTTATTTTTTTAACATAAATTTAAATACAGGCACACCACCCATGTCAGTGGGAGGTGAGTGGGGCAGCATCTCCCAGAGTAGGAATCAGCCTCTATGCTGTGCAAACCATGAAGGAATGAAAGGACTTTCCCTGTTTTATTTTTATTTAATTTTGGCTAGGGGGAGTGTGTGACATGTTGGGGGCAGTTGCAATTAATTTGTAACCTGACAGCCGGATAAGTGTCAAGGTAGGAATGTGATGCCCCATGATCTCCTAGGAAAGTAGGCTCCCATTGAATTTTCTGGAGGATCTTGAATTTCATTCTGAGCTAGGCAGCACTGCTAAACTTAATAATAAAAGGATTAGCAGGATAAGCAGTGTTTCTACTGCCACAAGGGTTGCACAGAAGCATTTGGCATATACTAGTAGTCTTGTGATCCAAAGAGTGTGGCATGGTGGAGTTTACCTTAAGTCCTAAAGTGGGTGTACAGGTCCTTTAACCCATAAGAAATATGTAGATGATGGCGGGGCCATCAGGGAGAGAGGCTGTTGAGGTCTCCTTTGTCTCTCAACCCTCTTCTGCCCTGTCCTGCTTGGTGTTGATATTTTTTTCCCCTCCCTCAGGATGAAGTGTTCCTTAAAATAGATAAATATTCCCCAAAGAACATGGATTTGTTGTCACTTGTTTTGAGAAACAATAAATTGTTGCCAGTCTAACAACAATTTGAAAAATTCCAGTGCTTATGACTCAACTAGTGCCAAAGAGGTTAAAATGTTGTGTTTCAAAATGTTGGCTTGCGCATTGATTTTTTAAAAATTAGGTATTTCATTCTGTGATTCATCTTTTCCTGTCCTTCCTGCCCCTAAATGATGATTATTATTTAACCAATTAAAATGAATTAAAAGATTTTATTTGGATAACTTTGGACCTCAAACTTTCCTAGAGTGCTCCAGACCAGTAATTGAAATTGCCCTTCCAGGTATCAGGTTACAAAGACTTCCCATTTGCTTAGAATGAGAACAAAAGGATTGAAAAACAATACAAAACAAAACCATTTGGAATCACTGGCACTTGTTCTGGGCGAATCCATCTGTGTTTGCTTCCTTCCTTCCTCCCATAGACTATAAAGTTAAAGGATTGTATATACTGTCATAGAATGTCACCCTCTCTCCATAGCCCACATCTGCCTACCTGAGTTAGGAGCTCTCATCCCTGGTGTCTGCCTGGCTCTAGAACAGGAGTTTCCAATCTTCTGGCTTCCCTGGGCCACATTGGAAGAAGAAGAATTGTCTTGGGTCACACATAAAATACACTAACACTAATGACAGCTGATGAGCTAAAAAACAAAAAAATCACAAAAAATCTCATAATGTTTTAAGAAAGTTTATGAATTTGTGTTGGGCCACATTCAAAGCTGTTCTGGGCCATGGGTTGGACAAGCTTGATCTAAAGGCTCTGTAGGAGCAGCAGGAACTCTTGGACATGTGTTAATTGTTCACTCCTGTTCACTCCAGGAGTGCTGCCTATGGATCCCAAAAATAAGTGGGGGAAACTCAAGCCACCCATTCTTGGGAGCTCATTAGTCTGTGTTCCTAGTACGTGAGCATTCAAATTGAAAGAAAAATGAGGCACTCAAGCAGGCTTCTCTAGCCAGGTGCTCATGGGTGGCTGCATGTGGTAGATGCAAGGGTGATAGAAACCTTCAGACGCATTGCTTCAGACCATGTGAATACTGTAGTTTTAGGTGCCATTTCTTGAGCATCGCTCAAGTGCCAGCCATTTTCACTCATTATATCTGATCTCTGCCACCAACCTTTGAGTAGGTATTACTCCCTTCTTTTGGGTAAGAAAATGGAGAAGCTAAGAACTTAAGTGACTTGTTCAAGGACATATCTCTAAAAAGAGAAAAAAGAGCAGCCAGCTGGAATTCAAGTCCAGAATTGTCTGGATCCGAAGCTCATCTATGTCTTTGACACATTATCTCATAGTTAAAATAGCTGAAGTTTCAGTGAAAGTTCCAGACATGGAAGGAGGTAAGTCCAAGGTATAGGGGTTTAAATCAGTGACTGAAGGCCAGTTGGGATTCATAATCTGAATGGACAAAGCGACCCCTCTCTGCCAGTTTGCCAACTTAATGTGTCCAGAATCTTCCAGGGAGGCTGGCATCCCAGAGCTGATTGGTATCCCACAATCCAAAGGTTATTGGGAACTGTTTCCACCCTTCACCCCAGAAACATGGTATTTGCCTTTAAAGAAACTATATGCATAAATTTTTGTTAGATTTGATACACTATGTCCTTATATTTCAGACTGTAGTAGTCCCGAATTATGCCTATGCATCAAAAGATGAAGCCTGATCCAAGCCAGAAACTAAGGGACAATTGCCTAGTTGTGCTCTGATTACAAAATGTGACGGTGAAGGGGCATGTGTGTTTGTTCCTCTTCAGTGTGCCTTCCACAAGGGGGAGAAGGCAGAATATTCCCTGTTGTTCCTTCCCTCACCCCCAGGATCTTTGCATTTACCACCATATAGAGGATAGGAGAGAGCTTTTGCAAAATAACAGCTTTTAAATATTTCTTTTCCAAGTCATATATTTTTGGTGGTGTTTGGGGAATGAAAACTTTCAAACACACAACCTAGTGTCCCAGTCTCAGGAGACTGGTGGTCAGTTCCAATAAGAGATGTGAAGTTACTGCCTCTCTTTTCACAGGGTCTGGGATGCTGTCCCATCATATCATTTGCTTGTGAATGCTCAGGTAGAGTGGAAGATAGAGGAATTCCAAATGGACAGGGAGTAAAGGGGAATTTGGGGTACCAGACAGAGGCCTGGGGAAGGGAAGGAGTTGCCAAATGCTCCTCATTGGGCTTTTCCAATTGAGCCAACCCTTGAAGTCTGGATGTTGTAGAGGAGGAGGTTTGGCTCTAACTCTTCATTCAGCCTTGCTACTTCAATTAGAGTGGAGTCCTAGCCATCTTCTATCCACTTTTTTTAGATGCTGGCATTGTTATTCACAACTCTTGCTAATGAACTTGCCATTTTTAATACTGACATTTTGGGTAACATAGACTTTTGACATTATTCATTCTTTGGCAAAGCTTGGTAGACATGGCTGACATAGTTGGAATTGGCTGAAAATTTGTATTTGTATTTGACTAGAAACCATAGCATAGTGCTTTGCATACAGTAGGACCACAGTAATATAGATGCAGATTGAATAATTTCCTTGCTAGACTGTTAAATTCACAAGAGTAGGAATATTTTGATGTTCACCACACAGTCCCTAATACTTAGAATAGCACCTGCTATTCTATGTAGTGTAATATGTGCACATTAAACACCAGTTGAATGGATGAGTGCTAACCTTCCTAATATTGAATCTAGCTCTTTACCTGTCAACATGAGGGTTGCATGCCAGCACTGGATTGGGAATCAGATGTATGCTTTAGTTATGTTACCAACAAGCTGTGTGATCTTGAGTGAGTACTTTGACATTTAGAGTCAATTTTCTTTTCTTTTGTGAAACAAAAGAATTTGGTTAAATGGATTCTACAGTTTAAAAAGTCCATGGTCTTATTATTGACTAGATAAATTACATTTGAGTGAAGCATTGCTATTGACAAAGTGGTGTAGTGCACATATTATCTCATGAATTTCATAACTATCCATTATTTCCATTTTATGGATGCTATTGTGCTACTATTATCTCAATATTGCATTACTAGATATGGAAAATGAGATCCAGAGAGGTTAGCAATTTGGGTAACCAAGCAAATAAGTGGATCAGATCCCAGGTCTTTTGACTCAAAATCCAGAGCTCTTTCATTTCTGGAGCTCTGCCTTTTGGGACTGGATGATCAGGCTGCTTTTGGTTGCAAGTAAAAGAGTAGCCAAGTTAAAGTGGCCTAAATAATAAGGACACTTATTAATACGGCAAAAAGTCCAGAGGGAGGGCAACTTCGGGGCTGTTCCAAAGCTCTGCATGGACTCAGTTGCTGCTTCCCATCTTTTCACTCTGCCATCTTCAGTGCTTTAACTATGTCTCGATGGTCTACATGATGATGACGTGGCTGCAGTAATTTTAGATGTCAGTCAGTCACTACCACATCCACTGTCTAAGAGGACGTGTTTCCTTGTGCATTTCCTTTTATCACAGAGAAACACTTTCCCAGAGGCCCCAACAATCTTCCCATCAGATTCCATTGGCCTGGATTGGATTTTATGCCCATGCCCTAGCTGCAAAAGTGCCTAGGAATATATGCATCTGGCATCTTTCCTCTCTATGACAGGAGGTGGCTTTGCCTTTATGGAAGGAATGGAATTATGTGTGTGTGTGCATGCACACGTGTGGTGCGGAGGAACAGCTGTTGGCTAATCAAGCAGGAGCATCTTTCAGAATACGTCAAATTGGGTTGCAATTATTGTTACAATAAACCCTTCAGGAGAGTTTAGTGAGATGTCATCTCAGCCTTGGCTTTTTAAAGGCAATCTTTATATGATCAAATTCCAGAACAAGAAAAATTATGATATAGTCCTTTGTGGTGTGTGTTGTTAAATATCATTTCTGCCCTTATGGAATTCGTGGGTTCTGGGCAGCTAAAAGGCATCTTGTCTGGAGCAAGCCCAGCTCTCTACAGCAGATAAACTTTATGCTTGTTCAAGTGGCACGGTGGCATAGCGGCCAAGGGCATATGTTCTGGAGCACTGCTTGCTTGGGTTTGAACTGTGGCTCTGCCATTGACTAGCCAGGTGTCTTTGGGCAAGTCACTTTTCCTCATTGGGCCTCAGTTTCCTCATCTATAAAGTGGAAATAATAACATAGCCTTCATGGACTTTTTGTAAGGATTAAATAAGGATTATATGTGAAGGGTTTAGCTTAGTACCTGGTGCATAGTGAGAGCTGAAAAAACAGTCACTGTTATCTTGGTGCTTTGTGAAGATATATTACAGGTAACCCTAAGTAGTGGGAAGGCTTTGACTTAGAATCAAATGACTTTAAGCCTAAACACCACTTTATGATGGTGCAAGATCTTAAGCAAGTTACTGGGCCTCTTGTTCTTCATCTGTAAAATGAGAGTCATAATTCTTCAGTTGCCAACCTCCACTGGGTTGTCGGGATGGTTTATGTAAAAGCATGTTGTAAATGTTAAAATATCACCCAAATACAGAGTACTATTCTAATCAATTTAGTTGAAAGAAACGATAGCTTCTTATCTGTTGGAATGGGAATGAGAGCATCATGTGCAAACCTCAATCTGTGCTAAATATCAGGTCCCATGATGATCCTGCTGGTGAAATCCAAGCGAGGTCCAGCTGGCAGCCACAATTTTCTGTGAGTAGGACAATCCAGCACTTTACCAAGCTCTTCTAGAATGCCATTCAGAGTCTACTGAGAATCAGACACAAAAGGAATAGAGGGGAGAGGTAGTTTGTTAAATGCTGTGGCCTAGCTCTGACATTTTTAGACTTAGATTATATGGGCCAGCTCTTTATGTTAAGTATATCCTAAAAAAATGTATTGTTATTCCAGTGGTCTGCTAAGATCTTATCTCTTGGTATTTTCAAAGCAAAGGCAAAGTGTGTTGACTGCAGGGAGAATACAATGCTATTAGCTGCACATTGTTTAGATGGTGTATCAGCTAGCATTCTTTTAACTACATGCAACAAATTCTGATTCAAACTGGCTTTAACATTAAGGACATTTACTGACTCATGTATTCATAAGTCTTGAATTATATATTTAATTCAAGGACTGTGGCTCTGTTTCTCTGTGGCTCCTTTGCCTCTTCTTGCCATTTGAGATGGCTCCATCCTCAGGCCGGGAGTGAAATGGTTACAGCAGTGCCAGTTCTCACATTTTCATAGAATACCCTCCAAAGGAAGAGAGAAGCCATTTCCAATTCAGCATCCCAAGCAGAAGTTGTGCAGTCATTCCGATTGGACCTCCCAGGTCACATGCTCACCCCTGGGGCAGTGACTATAACCAGGGGAAGAGAATGTGCTGATTAGCTTAAGGTGCAGAGCTCCACCCTGGCACTCAGGGTGGGATCCACTTCCCTTGTGGTGATGTTCTGCGTGGGGAAGAGTGAACACCTAAAATCAGGTAGGAGGAAGGGGGAAATGCCTCCTAAAAAGGTAACCCACAATATCTACTCTAGATGCTTTGTCTAGGGTAAGTGGTTCTCAAAGTGTGGTCTGTAGAACTCTGGAAGTCCCTGTGATCCTTTCAAGGAATCCATGCTGTTAAAACTATTTTCAAAATAACAGTAAGATATTGTTTGCCTTTTTGGATAACAGTTTTATTGAGATATAGTTCACATTCCATGTCACACACCCACTTAAGGTATACAATTTTTAATATATTCACAGAGTTGTACAGTCATTACCACAATCAATTTTAGAATATTTTCATCATCCCCAAAATAAGCCTTTGCCCTTTAGCAGTCATACCTCCATTTCCCTCCAGACCTCCTAGTCCTAGGCAATCACTGTCTGTATAGATTCGTCTATTCTCGACACTTGATAAAAATGGAATCATAAAATATGTGAACTTTTGTGTCTGGCTTCATTCACTTGGTACAGTGTTTTCAAGGTTTATTCACATTGTAGCATGGGTGAGTACTTCCTTCCTTTTTCTTGTTGAATAATAGTCCATTGTGTAGATATATCACATTTTGTTAATCTGTTCATTAGCTGATGAACATTTGGGCTGATGAACGTTTTTTTTGTCTATCATGAATAATGTTGCTATGAACGTTCCTAAAAAAGTTGCTCTCTAGACGAGTTTCATTTAACTTGGATGTATACCTATAAGTGAAATTGCTAGTCGTTTGGTAACTCTGTGTTTAATCTTTTGATGAACTGCCAAACAGTTTTTCAAAGTGGCTGCACCATTTTACATTTCTACCAGCAGTGCATGAGAGCTTCAATTTGTTCACATCATCTCCAACACCTGTTGTTATCTATATGTTTGATTATAACCATTCTAAGTGGGTATGAAGGGGTATCTCATTGTGGTTTTGATTTGCATTTCGCTGATGGCTAATGTTGAGCATCTTTTCATGTGTGTATTGGTCATTTGCATATCTTCTTCAGACAACTGCTCATTTAGACCTTTTGCTCGTTTTTAAATTGGGTTGTCTTTTATTATTAAGTTGTAAGAGTCTCCATATATTCTGGATGGAAACGCTTTACACAATAAGTAATTTGCAAATATTTTTTACCCATTCTGGGGGATATCTTTTACTTTCTTGATAGGGTCAAAAGGTTTTTAATTTTGAAAAAGTCCAATTTATATTTATGATTTTTGTTGCTTGTATTTGTGATACCATAGCTAAGAACTGTTGCCCAACTTAAGGTAATAAAGACTTATGCCTAGGTTTTTATTAAAGAGTTTTAGTTTTAGCTCTTATATTTACAACTTTGATCCATTTTTAAAATTGATACATGGTTCGCATATCATAAAATTCATCATTTTAAAGCGTACAATTCAGTTGATTTTCATATATTCATAAGACTTTGCAACTATCATTACTCCCTGCTTCCAGAACATTTTCATCACTCCAGAATAAACCTCTACCTATTAACAGCCACTCCCCATCTCTGATCCATTTTGAGTCAATTTTTGTGGATGGTGTGAGGGTAGGAATCTAACTTTATCCTTTTGTATGTGGATATCGAGTTGTCCCAGTACCATTTGTTGATAAAAACAACCCTTTTCCCCATTGAATTGTCTTGTCATTCTGCTGAGATGTTGTTTACCTTATCCACTTTCAGTCTTTCAGAAGTGTACAGTGGAGTTTTCTAGAGGTTACAAGGTGTGTGATATTACAACACATTGAATGAAGAAGCATATATGAGAATACATCTCTTTGTTGAGTCAGACATTAAAGATATTTGCAAAAATGTAAAACAATGCTACTTTTATTACTACTTTATTTTGTAAAATATAGCTATTATTAAACAAAAATATGTTCTTTACATTAGTGTACAGTGGGTTTGTCATTTTTAATGAATGAATAATTGAATATTTTTAATAATTATATACACACACATATATAATGTAATATAAATAAAGGTTTTACAGATACTCAATAGTGTAAAGGAGTTTTGAGGCCAACATGCTGAAGAATTGCTGGGTGTGGTGGCTCATGCCTGTAATCCCAGCACTTTGGGAGGCTGAGGTGGGGAGATCACATGAGCCCAGGAGTTTGAGACCAGCCTGGGCAACATGGTGAAACCCTGTGTTTACAAAAAACACAAAAATTAGCTGAGCTTGGCGCGTGCCTGTAGTCCCAACTACTTGGGTGGCTGAGGATTGCTTAAGCTAGGTAGGTGGAGGCTGCAATAAGCCACGACAGTGCCATTGCACTCCAGCCTGGGTGACCCTGTCTCAAAAAAAATAAATAAATAAAAATTCCTGGTTTAGGTGACTGTCCATTTACTGAACTTCCTGGAAAAAAAGAAACAAAAAAACCAAGCCTAAGTAAAACAAAATAGAACATACATACATTTTCTGTGCCTCCAAGATCATAAGTTACAAGTATCTCAAATGATGTCAATTAAATAAAAAATACTGCTTGTTCACAGAAAATGTGTATATTATATTTGGAATTCTTAGTAGTAACTATGTGTGCGTGTGTGTGTGTCTGGGTTTACAACAATATTAAGAGTAGAAGGACAAGACTGGGCTCTACTATAATAAACATTTTCTAGTTGCCCTCTCCAACTGACTCTTAACTTTTTAAACTCTAATAATTGTATAAAGCTGTGTCTTACTTTGAGACCCTTCTTTTTTTTTTTTTTTTTTTTTTTGAGGCAGTGTCT
>NW_016107709.1:1754770-1761350 GCF_001604975.1 Cebus imitator
TTAGACGGAGTTTCGCTCTTGTTACCCAGGCTGGAGTGCAATGGCGCGATCTCGGCTCACCGCAACCTCCGCCTCCTGGGTTCAGGCAATTCTCCTGCCTCAGCCTCCTGAGTAGTTGGGATTACAGACACACACCACCATGCCCAGCTAATTTTTTGTATTTTTAGTAGAGACGGGGTTTCACCATGCTGACCAGGATGGTCTCGATCTCTTGACCTCGTGATCCACCCGCCTCGGCCTCCCAAAGTGCTGGGATTACAGGCTTGAGCCACCGCGCCCGGCCGAGACCCTTCTTTTGATCATGGAAAATATACAGCTATACATGAAGTGTTTAAACTGTAAACCATTTGAATCAGGTCCATTAGTCACTTGAATTATTAAGTTGTTACTTCTTTTTCTGAGTAGGCATTTTGAGAAAATGGAAAAATGTTGCGGGAATAGAAATATCAGAATTTATCCCACGAGAATCTGAGATTCACGTGGCATAAGTGTTAGGCATTGGGAAGATAACACGGCCCTCTTTTAGTTCTCACCCTGTGATGGAGAATTTCAAGTTGCTCTTCCTATGAAGTAGCAGAGAGCCGGATGTGGAGTCCAGAGATGGGAAATCTAATGGGACTAGGGTGAGGAGCCATTCGGGCAGATTTTGCAGCTGAGATTTGAACTTGACTCAGGCTCAGAAGAGTTGAGTTCAACATTGAGCTCTGGAGAAGTGTGTAAGTGCTTCTTGGTCAGATGTTTCTGTGGATCTTCTGTGCCCTTGTTCAAATGCAGACTGATTCAGGAAGTCTTGAGAAGGGCCCTGAAATTTGACATTTTTAGCACGCTTCCAGGTGGTGCTTATGTGGCTGGTCTGCAGCCCACATCTGGAATAGTCAGACATTAGTGGAATTTATCTTTCTCCTAATAATATTCTTAAGCTCCTCGAGTGGGGGTGGGTCTGTTCCTTTTTGGCCTTTATCTCCCTCAATTATGTCTTTCTGGGTGCATGTCTTTCAGTAAATGTTCAATGAGTGTGGGTTAGTGAGTGAATGAATCAAGAAATCCATCCTGTTGTTCCTGTCACAGGTGTAAAGAAGTGCTGATTGGACACTGTTGCTGGGCATGGAATGATTCCTTTTGACTATTTGTTCCAACCAAATCAAGAGATTACTTTTTCGAACAGGATTTCCCATGGCAAATCTGATCAAATGTTGCATGTCCAGGAGAGCACATGGAGCTGGGGTTAGTGACAGCCTTCTTGTCCCTCTGGGTCATGCTTTCCACTCTTGCTTTCCTGTACTCTGGAATCCTGGTGGTCTTTCTGAAAAGCTCTGGCAATATTTCGGCACAAACAAATCATTGTGTATAAGCCAGCAGTGCCTGGAAGCCCCTGGAGGCATAGGGGCCCCAGCTGTTCTTACCTGCAGAAGTGACTCTGACGGACAATGACCCTGGATGTCAGGGCAAAATGCATTCCAGTTGTAACTTAAGCTCTGGAGCTGAGCTGTTTGGTAGGTCGATTTTCTCTGAAGTTGCAGAATGGAAAGGAGAGGACCACTTTAGAAAAAAAAAAAAAGAAGGAATCCTATAAAGGAAGAGCATTTGTATTGATGAAGTAGTTATGTTTTTGAAAAGTAAATTAAAGTTTTTTGAAACAATGTCAATCCTATTCAATAAACATTTGTTAAATATCTTCTATATTCCTAGCACAAAGCTGAGAAGTGGAGATACAAAAGAAAACAAAATCAGCCATCAAGAGGCTCACAGTCTGTTGGGGGAAGAGAGAATAGTGATGCGAGGATAGAACGAAGGATGTAGAGACAGGTAAATGCAGGTGGAGGACCAGGAGCAGGCACCAAATCAGGCTGGGGCATCAGTAAGTATCTCTGGTCTAGGTGAATCTTGATTAATGATTGAAGGACAAGTGGAGGTAAACTCTACCGGAAGGAGGAAAAGGGCATTACACGCAAAATGATCTCTTGCTTGCTTGGTGTAAAACCCTAGGCATGAAACAGGATGACTGAATGTGGGAGTTAAGGAAAGGAGAATCTGGGATGAGTTCCACATGGTTAGTTTCAGTGACTGGGTAATGGCAATGCCATTCCAGGAGAGACAGGCCTGGTCACATAATTTGTGTGGTTTTGTGCAAAATGAAAATGTAAAGTTCCTTGTTAAAAAATTATTAATAATTTCAAAGTGGTAATAGCAGACCATTAAGCCAAGTACAGGGCCCTTCTAGGCACGGGTCCCTGAGCAAATGTGCAAGTCACACACCCGACGCTTTCTCAGAAGCTGACACTGAAGAGATAGACTAGAGGAGAAGCAGGTTGGGGGAAGAGAGAATGAGTTCCATTTTGGGTATGTTGATTTTGAAGTGCCTGTAGGGCATCTTAGGGGAGAATTCACAATAGACAGTTGGATATAAGAGATGAAAGTTACCAGAGACGCAGGTCTGACCTAGAGAGACAAATAAGGGAGTGGTCAAGGTCCTTGCAAGTGGTGGCAGAAACCATGTGGTATGAACAAAACCACCATGACGGGTCTTCCTTTTTTGTCTGTATTTCTGCTTGGGACATGCTTGGAGATCAAATCAATGAATTGTGAGCTCTGAAATTTTTTCCAATAGTACTTAAACATTTTTCCTTTGTTAGGCAGCTCTGACCTGAACCAGAGCTGGTCTCTATTTTCTTCTACAAATGGGGCAGCCAAACCAGGGTTGTCAGTGGAAAAGCATTTTTCTGTTCTTAATTTTCATGTCCTGGCTTAGACTTCCAAATGAAAAAGACCTTGCTTGGTTTTTAAATTCTGAGTTTCAAAACATACAACTTTCTTTCTAGGGAAGTTGCCCTTTGAGGCAGTGTCATGAGCATTAAGTAGATAATACATTTTAAAATCCTATCAACATGCTACAAAATTAAGCATGTTATATGAGGAGCCGCTTTGCAGGTTATGCTGCAATAATTTACCTTTATTTAATATTTATTTATATCTCAGATATCTCTTCTGGCAAATGTTGTTTTGTATGTAGTTTTGAGGGGTTTATTGTGAATATTAATTAAAATTAATTCAAGTTCTATAAAATTGCTGAAATAATAATCTAATATTAATAATGCAATGACCTGAATCTTAGGTGTGCAATAGAGTTTTATCTGAATATATGTATGTATTATGCTAATGTTTGAAATATGATTATTCTGTAGCAGGGGAAAGCAATTAACATAACAGATCAGGGTTTGCCTTATAATCTCTCACCTCAGAAATACAATTTGTTGCTTTAAAACTCTAGTCCTTGATGCTAAACATTTATCTGGAAAGTCAAGATGAACTGAACCAAGGACTTTACACATAAACTAAAAATTATTTAGTAGATAATACACAGTGTTATCCACTAAATGAATATCATGATAAAATCAAGTGGTCTTTAAAAAAAGCAGCAACTAGTAAGCCTTATTAATAGAAGAGAGGACAAACACCTAATTAACTAGTTGGCTAATAATTCTTCCTTGATGTTTCTAGCTGATGTTTTTTTTTTGGCTGGTCTGTACTCATATTACTGTCCATTGTTCTGCAAATAATAACGCTAGTCTTTGTCATCTGTAGCTTGTGTAGGTATTGTCTACAATGATATGAGATGTTGAGTATTTATTGGTTCTTTGTTTAGTAGCAACCTTTCTCTACACTTATAGTCCTCTTGATATCTTGAGTATAAGAATAATATGTATTAAATTGATTAAATTGAGATTGCTTTAAACAGAGATGTTACAGGATTTGTCCAATGTCTCATATTTAGTAAGATTAGGATGGGGTATTGTGTCTTAAGTTTTAGGTTTGCTCTTATTACGCTAAATACTACCATTATTTTGTTTTTGAACGTTCTCAGTAGTCTAAATGATGTAATTCTTTTTCACTGACAACTTTTTTAATAGCTCAAGAGAAAAGCCATACACAGATCACACCTCTGGGTAGAAAAAGCACATTGATGTCTTAGAACTGTCATCCAAGGAAACAGTTTAAATTATTTCCCTGTCTACTTTCTTTTTGTAACCTGTGGCTGAATGTACATCCAAATAAAATTGCAATCAGTTTGTGGTTATATCAGTATTTTATCATCTAACATAACTAGATAATTGGAAGCTACCTCCGTTTTCCTTTTCCATGTTTGGCGTGGTATAAATATTGCTTGTAGTTTGAAATTTCAAGTTAACTCCCTAGAAGTTGTAAAAAGAAAAAAGGAATGGTGATGCTAATAAAATTTTCTGTCTGTCCTTTAAGGTAATTTACCTTGTAGTTTTGAGATTGACTCTGGAAGTGAAAATCTAGCAATGCAAAGCATGGTATTTAGAGGACTTTTAGAAAAATGGGAAAACAATGTATTTTATTCTTATTATTTTTTGCTTAGGCACTAGCCACTGCCATGTCAGGCTCTCTTTCTTTTGAAGGCTCAGGTGGAAGACTAATAAACTCTTCGGAGTAGGGATGGAAAATACACTTCAGGTTATTTTATGCTACCTGGAGCCTCATCAAGGATAACTTCACCTCCTGTGTTCCTAAACCTCAGGGAAGAAGTATTTCTGCGGAGAGTCATCCTGACACAAGGGGGCACCTTGTGTGAGACCTTTTGCCTCCAGGTTTGAATACAGAGTTTTTCCACCATGTGTAGATGGCAGCTTCTTCGTTCAGTGCTGATTAAAAGGGGAAAAAAAAGGAGGAAAAGTTATGCAGTAATTCAAGGGCAGCTGTGAAGCCTGAGTTTGCAGTGCCAGCAGCAGTGTGGTAATTTGAGAATAGCAAATTAGAAGAACAAAGCAGATTTTAATCATATGCCACAGACAGGAAGGTGGTTTAAGTTTATCTCCAAGTTGTACCTCCTTTAGAGAAAGGATAGCTTTTAATGCTATTATCCAATATATATTTTTAAAGATTACTTTTTTCCTTTTGCCAGCCTTTCTTTAGTATGTTTACTGGGTAAGAAATGGCAGCCTTCCCTCGTAGTGTATTGAACAGTTGTTAAGTATAAAACAGTTTCTTGATGTTATGAGAAATGGAGATAGAGATAGAGAGAGATAGAGAGCAGAGATTGTTAGCTTCTAGTCTGAAGACAGAACTGAAGATTTAAGAAAATATCTTTATCTATCTATCCACCCAAGTCATTCATGCATCATTTATCTACTCTTCCACTCATCCACCAACTTACCCATCCACTCAACCACTCTTCCATCCATTCATTCATAAATCCATCCATCCATCCATTCATCCATCCATCCTCCATCCATCCACCAAACAAACATTTATTGAATACCTCTGTTGGGGACTGTTCTGAGTAGCAAAAAAAAAAAAAAAAAAAAAAAAAAAAAAAAAAAAAAAAAAAAAAAAAAAAAAAAAAAAAAAAAAAAAAAGAATAGGTCCTTGTCAATCTAGTAGAAAAGACAAGACACATAAACAGATTCGAAGTAGCACTATTATGATAGAAGAACACTAGGATGTTATTGGAGCTCATAAAGGGGCCAATAGTAGAGCCAGAGTGTGGCTTGGGGGAAGGTATCACCTTTCTCTAATCTCTAGTGGCTCTCCTCCAATGTTACTATTTAAAAATATATATATTATTTGTGGTTTATTTCTTTCTCCTTATTTATTTTTATTGTAGTAAAAAATGTATGTAACAGAATTTACCATATTAGCCATTTAAAAAATCTTTTTCTTCTGCGGTGCCTGTGCCTTACACAGGCACAGCTGCCTGCCACCCAGCCACTGAAGGCCCTTCTGTTCTGGACCCCACGAACAAAGGATGAGCTTGGGGTGGGCAAAGCTCAAGGGGACACCATGTTAGCCATTTTTAAGTGTGCGGATTAGTGGCATTAAGTAATTCACGTTGTACAACTGTAATCACCTTTCAAAGTTACCGCTTATAAAAAAGATATTCTTTGAAATGGATCACTGATATTTTCTCACTCACATTTCAAGCATGAATAAGAGCATATTTAAAAACTTTGTTCTTTTTCTTGCAAATATCTCAGCCAAAATTGTACCTTGCAATAAAATGTGATTTCAAGACAAGTCCCACACCCCCTTCCTTGCTTCCTACTAGATGCTCACCCTTAGTGTGTCTCCTGTATAGATACGCCGGAGCAGCCACTGCGGGGCCTTAATCCAGCCTGGGAAGGGCCAAGAATATTTTCTGGAGTAGGTGATGCCTGAGATGAGCTTTAAGGAAAAAGCAGACATTATCTGGCTAATAAATGGGGAAGTGTGTTGAGAAAAGTTGCAGTTAGGGAAAGAGGGACATTGTAGCAAAGGTTGAGCAGAGAAGACAGCATTTATGGAAAACTGAAAGAAATGCATTATACTTTTGTACAACAAGAAAGAGTTCCTTACTGTGCAGTGGGGAGTTGGCATTATCTGCCCAGACCATGCAGACGGTGGAGTGGAGGTCAGAGTCTAGAAAACAATGTTGGCCGTTGTTTATTAGGGAATAATTAAGACAACTCCATTGAGTCATGGTTTGTGACTAACTTGGCTCACACTTAGGCAAGATTCATTGGGTGTTTTGTTTCAGGCTTTGAATACCTTAGCACTTTTTGAAAAGCCCCACCCTGAGGGA
>NW_016107709.1:1761381-1762501 GCF_001604975.1 Cebus imitator
CATTTGTATGTCTTATTGGTAGAGTGTGTGTTCAGCTGTTTCTCCATTTTTTAATTTGGTTGTTTTGTTGTTGATTTATACAAATCACACACTGTGGTTAACAGACTGTTAGATATGTAATGCACAAATATTTTCTTCCTTTCTGTGGGATGTGTTTACATTTTTTTTTTTTTTTTTTTTATTGGAGGGGTGGTGACAGGGTCTCTCTCACTCTGTCACCTAGGCTAGAGGGCAGTGGCGCCATCATAGCTCACTGCAGCCTTGAATTCCTGGGCTCAAGTGATCCTCCTGCTTCAGCCTCATGAGTAGTTGGGACTAAAAGTTCTGCCACTATACCTGGCTAGTTTTCTTTTTAACTTTTATTTGTAGAGAAGGGGTTTTGCTATGTTGCCTAGGCTGAGTTTGCCGGTTCTTTAGTTAAGGTTTCAAATGTCTATCTACTGTTGGGATGGTGATAGTTTGACAACTTGTGACCTTCAGTGATGAAGCAAGTCTTTCTTAATTATAGACCAGGAAATTGGGAGACCTTTTCCTTCTTTCTTTCTCTCCTTTCTTTCTTTCTTTTCTTTCTCTCTCTCTTTCTTTCTTTCTTTCTTTCTTCTTCCTTCCTTCCCGTCTCTTTCTTCCTTCCTTTATTTCTTCTTTCTTCCTTCCTTTCTTTCTTCTTTCTTCCTTCCTTCCTGTCTTTCTTTCTTCCTTCCTTCCTTTCTTTCTTTCTCTCTTTCCTTTTTTCTTTCTTTCTTCCTCCCTCCCTCCCTCTCTCTCTCTTTCTTTCTTTCTTTCTTCTTTCTTCCTTCCTTCCTTTCTGTCCCTTTCTTTCTTTCTTCCTTTCTTTCTTTCTTTCTTTCTTCTTCCTTCCCTCCCTCCCTTCCTCCCTCCCTCTCTCCCTCTCTCTCTCTTTCTTTCTTTCTTCTTTCTTCCTTCCTTCCTTCCTGTCTCTTTCTTCCTTCCTTTCTTCCTTCCTTCCTTCCTTCCTTTCTCTCTCTCTCTTCCTTCCTTCCTTCCTTTCTTTCTTTTCTTTCTTTCTTTCTTTCTTTCTTTCTTTCTTTCTTTCTTTCTTTCTTTCTTTCCTCTCTCTCTCTCTCTTTCTTTTCTTTTCTTTCTTTCCCTCTCTCTTTCT